>NC_092688.1:30131440-30365718 GCF_964275005.1 Diadema setosum | reverse complement strand
TGTACTCAGAACATCCGAACGGCAAAAAGAGTCGCTGCAATGTTGCGCAATGTGATGTAGAATGTACACCTTTGTACCACCTTACGCTTCGTTATATATCAAAGCTATATGCTAGATCATTGATTTTGCAGTGTTGCTTTACAGACTAGTCTATATTAAAATGCGTTGCTTTGCCAGTAATAAACTTGACCTGGGCTATTTCCTAACTTTTCCTATGTAAAACACACACACACACACACACACACAACACAAACAAGTAGGGGATGTAAATGCAGATTTTGGACATCTTTCCCCCGCTTGGTCACCTCGACGCCCCCTCGCTGGTCATACCTCCCCCAATCATGAACATAAACCGACACCCTTGACTACCTGGATCGGGGGGGGGGGGGCACCGGGCGCGCCCCTCCCCCTCTTAATTTCCAAAACGAAAAAATATAGCTACAAACGGCAGTTTTTGGACTGTAAAATGTCAAAATTTTCAAGCTCGCTCGCATTTAATCGTTATGCCATTTTCCTGATGTTGCTGCCAGTAATTGCCAGCACTTGCGCCCGGTGCCCCCCCCCCCCCCTTAATTTCCAATTGAAAAAATATCGCTACAAACGGCAGTTTTTGGACTGTAAAATGTCAAAATTGTCAAGCTCGCTCGCTCCGCTCGCTCGCATTTAATCGTTATGCCATTCTTCTGATGATACTGCCTGCAGTTGCGCCCGGTGTGCCCCCCCCCCCCTTAATTTTCAAAGCGAAAAATATAGCTACAAACGGCAGTTTTTGGACACTAAAATGTCAAAATTTTCAAGCTCGTTCGCTTCGCTCGCTCGCTTTAATCGTTATGCCAGTCTCTGATGTTGCTGCCAGAAATTGCCAGCAGTTGCGCCCGGTGCACCCCCCCCCCCCCTTAATTTCCAAAGCGCAAAAATATAGCTACAAACGGCAGTTTTTTTGACTGTAAAAATAAAATGTCAAAATTTTCAAGCTCGCATGCTTCGCTCGCTCGCATTTAATCGTTCTGCCATTCTCCTGATGTTGCTGCCAGTAATTGCCAGCAGTTGTGCCCGGTGCGCCCCCCCCCCGCCCCCTTAATTTCCAAAGCGAAAAAATATAGCTACAAACGGCAGTTTTTTTGACTGTAAAAATAAAATGTCAAAATTTTCAAGCTCGCATGCTTCGCTCGCTCGCATTTATCGTTATGCCATTCTCCTGATGTTGCTGCCAGTAATTGCCAGCAGTTGTGCCCGGTGCGCCCCCCCCCCCCCCTCCCCCTTAATTTCCAAAGCGAAAAAATATAGCTACAAACGGCAGTTTTGGACTGTAAAAATAAAATGTCAAAATTTTCAAGCTCGCTCGCTTCGCTCGCTCGCATTTAATCGTTCTGCCATTCTCCTGATGTTGCTGCCAGTAATTGCCAGCAGTTGCACCAGGTGCGCCCCCCCCCCTCGCCTTAATTTCCAAAGCGAAAAGATATAGCTACAAACGGCAGTTTGGGGACTGTAAAATGTCAAAATTGTCAAGCTCGCTCGCTCCACTTGCTCGCATTTAATCGTTATGCCATTCTTCTGATGATACTGCCTGCAGTGCGCCCCCCTCCCCCTTAATTTTCAAAGCGAAAAAATATAGCTACAGAAGATATCTCTCCACTCTAATTCTTCTAACTCAACTAAATGATAATACTCAATAAGAAACTGCCATATCGGCTTTACTTTCGCACAATCAAAAAATGTATGTGAATAAGTTTCCCTTTCCAATTGGCAAAAAGAACAAAGATTATCATTCACAAAACCGAACTTAAACAAATGTTCCCTTGTATATATATATCACCCCGTGTAACAACTTAAACTGAAATTCCCTATGTTTACTAAGTAAAGTCGTGCTTCTAGGTCTAATAAGTAAATTTCTAATTTCCTTATCACTGAAATCATACTTCACTTCACCATATCTTATTTTCAGGGTATACAATTCTTGTAAAGATGTAACAAAATACTCATACAATATTTTTGACTTAATATTTTGAAATTCTAATATTTTGCCAAAAATCTTCACCTGTATATCATAATTTAATACATCAATTTGCTGAAACCTTGCACTCCCTGTGGACTCTTTCCACTTTTCTGGAAAAGCATTATAAATATCATTTATCTAAAATATATAATTTCCCATGATACCTAAATTTCGAAAATACCAAACGGGTTTAATAAAACCTCCTTGTAAAATATGATGTACAAACACCCTTTTCGTATAAATCGCAATCAAAAATATTCTTCCCTTTTATACATATTGTTCTATTATTAAATATAACTGGATTCATCACTTCATCTTAAAAATTCCTACATTTATCCATTTCCTGCCATAACACCTTAACCATTTCTACATAAAAAGGTGGAACTGGATTTGTCAATGTCAATCTAGACCATTTGTTTTTTTTTTTTTTTTTTTTTTGTTTTTTTTTTTTTTTTGGTTTTTTTTTTTTTACTCTTTAGACTATGCACAAAGCCGGGCCTCATGGTCAATGAGCTATGTTATTCTTGAATTGCCTGCTTAACTATGACACCACATTCTAACTGAAAGTCAATTAACTTGGTCTGTGGGATTGTCCGGACATGAATGAATAGATTATTTCCGCATCCCCTTAATTGCCAGTCTACAAAACTGTCCTTCTTCTTCGGTGGAAAGCGTCTATTGTATTAAATTGTTTAAAGAGCTTCTGTCTTCTTTGTAATGATGACGGAAGAGAAAGTTAATATCCTGTTTGTTTGTTTGTTTGTTTGTTTGTTTATTTGTGTCCTTTTCTGTCTGACAAGATGTCTAGATGGCACATCAATTCAGTTGTATAACTACCTGGTTGTCTATGGGGGTCCACTTGTGAGTACTTGGAGTGGACCACCAGGTACAGTGGGTTGATACACCCTGGTCTTTACGATGATTAAATGAAGCCAGATCTTTTACGTGAGTGGGTTAGTGACTCCCTCACACATGGGACCTCCATTTTATGTCCTACCCGAGACACAGAGCGTTTTACCTTTTTTAAAGAATGGACAACATGTTAACACACAGCGTTGCTCAGTATGAGACTCGCTATTGGATCGAACCAGGGCTCGAACCCTAGCCATTAAATTGTAAGGCAGAGTACGCTACCGACTGGGCCACCCTGCCACTCTATAGATGCTTTAACCCAGCTCTAGGAGTGTGTGTGTGGGGGGGGGGGGAGGAGGGGGGTGAATGTGACAATTTCCGAGAGGAAAGCATCGACTAATGACTGGATGGTGAGGATGCTATTCATGATCACATCATGATATGTCTGAAAAGGTTGCACTGAAAAGGCGGCAAAGTATACATGGTGGATTTTAAAATACATTATCTTCTGTATATACGTTTTGCTATCTAGTGTACATAAAGATGTTCATCAAAATTATTCAGGGCTCCATGGAAGACCACTACTTAATGGTGAATGGGCTACCCTGACAAAAGATTATAAATGAATAAAGAAATAAAATCAATAAATATGGGGGTGCCCAACCCCTTCCGTCCACCTCCGTTTCCCGTCTCTCTTGAGGAGGAAGCAAAACCTACACTCATGAACGGCATAAACGACAGAACAATAAGCGAGGATAAAAGCATCATAGGAAAGGATAGCGCGAAGGAAATGAAACTGAAAAAGATCCCGTCTGAGTGGTTTATGAACTCCAAGTCACATGATATCGCTCAGCTACTTTTTGTTTTTTTTTCACTCGCGCTTAAAGCAATACTGGCGTCCATGAACACAAGACAAGCATTACATTCGTCTATATTACTAGCTCACAAGGTGACGGTTTACCATCGATCGTCTAACGGTCATTAAAACGGCACAGCGAAAACATCTTGTCTCTTGTGATAAATAGACGGAACGTTTTCTTTGTAGGCACGGGTCTTATCGTTCGACGTCTATCAGAGCTGCAGAAACAAACGTCATGATGAATACATTGCCCAGCGAATCGTGTCCGTCTATGTATGGCAGTGTTCAACTTTTCAGCTTTGTCCTTAGTATTGGCGTGTGCATAAGTTTCTTGCCATTTTTTCCACTAAAGACAGACATACCGCAATCTTGTAGAGAAATCCTATATCCCATCTCGTGTGCCATTTACGGCGCGTGTATGTTGATCGCCAGTTTTCTTGCATTGGTTTTTCTGTGTTGTAAATCGAAGTTTCATCGGACGCACACAATACTCTGGCCTACATCATGTCGACACTGCGAACGAGTTTTGCACGTTTCATCTGACATCAACACCGAAAGTGAAGAAGAGCAAACCGTCACTCCTGGACCAACTTATCATGGCGTCGCAACTCGTCGTGGCTCCAAAAGAGACCCACTGACTGAATCACTGATCTCGCCTCACCATGGTCGTCCAGTTGGTTCACTCTCTCCCGTCGCATCAGGGGAAGATGTAAATAAATCTTCAGGACGTATGCCATTTGATCCTGTTCCTACTAGCGCGCATATTGACTCGTGTGATCCACAGATCCCATCACATGAAATGTCACCCTCGACAAGGACAGTCGAGTCAACTGCAGGTTTAACACATAAAGTATTATCAAGCACATCTGTTTACTCTGCAAACGTGCCAATATCTGACCAGTGTGGCAAAGTTTCGGCTCCTACTTTTCATCGGCACAAATCGATGCTCAGGTTGTATCAAATCTCGAGCATGGTGGAGTTCATCGGCCGCATTTCGGAAATTTTGTTCTTGACTTCATGCGCGCTGGATAACACCGGATCAATTGCAGGGCTCATGCCCATACTATTCTCAAATACCAGCTGTTTGATTCTGTTTACCCTAATGTTTTGTGTTGTTACAAATAACTATGACGTCGTATTTATTGGTAAATCGTCCTCCTTTTACGCCCTCGCATTTATGTCCGCAGCATTTTGTTGGGCATCTATTCGTCAGTTCGTTTTTCCAATTGGCAGACTTGTCATAGACAATGACGCTGGGCTGCATCAGTGCTTCAACGCTTCGCACATACATGATTCGCATTTCGCAAGTTTTTTTACTGTCAGGAAGGAGACATTTCCTATTTTGGTGGAATTGCTTATCACAGGAATGGTAATAATGTGTGAGACTTGGTCGTCAGTTGGTCTCTACTCTCTACAATCGCAGCCACAGGGTGACATTACATTTGATTGGATGGAATCTTCAAGTCACTTTTCTGTGCTCCACAGAGCAAAGGGCCTCTTTGGATGTGACATCGTGCAAAATGAACCGTGTAGTTATGATCGGGATACGTCACTCCAAATCCCGACAAAGGGAGATCGTGGGTGCAACAATAGGCTTGTAGTAACATTCTTAGGCCTCTCGGCAGTAACGTACGTCGCCGTGAACAAAGTCCTGGACTCACACGACATCGTATCCAAGTTACCGGAGACAACGCCGGAGTATCTTAGGTGTTGCTGCGACATCTTTTTTACTTTGCCCTTAGTCATTCTTTGTATTGGTCATTTCTCGATCACGAAAACTTTGTTATGGTTCACTCCCGGAAAGCTGCGGTCCATGCCCACGGATTTCTGGGAGGACACGATGTCATGTTGTTAGTCTGCACATTTGGGATGTTTGCCAGTAATATCTTTGAAATCTGCTCCGCCATCGGCCTCATGGTATCCGAGGGGCACACTATTCTCTACTCCCTCGACATCGTAAGGTCTGTTGTGGCGATAGCCAACGTCGGACTGATGACGCTCTTCCTGATTATAATTCAACGACAGACAGTTGTCGGTGGTCGTGAGAGGAAGTGGTCTTCGACTTGCCTACTTTACGCCATGACACTAGCGGGATCCCAGTGGGTGGCGGAACTGATAGATACCTCCTCGATATCCTTGGTCAACAGATACTTTCACGAGACATACGGCCATGTGATACATGTTCTCTTGGAACCATTCAGGACGATATATGGATTGCATTCTGCGCTGATTGCCTACGAAGCCTACAAGTCTCTATTTATGAGAAACACTCATTAACACTTTATCTTAAGTATTCCGCAGTATTGTAAACTGGTCAACAATGAAACTGATAATCGTGAGGATCATAAAAATACATAAAGATAGGTGAATATATATAGTTCATTGATAATTTTGTATGGGAATTTGTGTGCGAGATACATTAGTGGATTATTTCATTTCAATCATCATGTTTTCTCTTTGGTGGAACACATATGAATTTTAGATACCATAGCAATCACCAAGAATAAGAAACAAAAAAATCTAACTTTTCAAATGCCGTACATTAAGATATTGTCATTGTTTGAAGTCTATTACTGTTCCTAAAACTAATGGACATGATGTCCATAATAAAACGTAAAATCTTAACCAGTACTCCATGTATTCTTCAAAGCATTTTCCTTCTTAATCGAAAACATAGGAATGAAGCCCATCATGCGAGAGTCTGGTATAGGGCCTACATGAAATGTTACATTCAAAATTCACAGTTCCTTCATGAAGTATGAATATATATATATTACAGGAATGATAACAGATTCGATTTTGTATATCACTCGAGATAGTGTTCTGACCAATCCGTGTAGCAGTTTTTACACTTTTAATCAATGTTTCTTTACGCACGTATTTCCGCAAAGTACACACAGTGTTATACATGTCATCAGTGAAAAAAAAAAAAAAAAAAACAGGTCTAGAACTAACATAGTTATTTCACTAACTTTGAATTGTCTTTTATTTTGCCTAATTTTGAGATATAAACTTTACACAGTGTAAGCTTTCTAAAGAAATATGCCTATAACATAGAATAAGGAGTTGGTTGGAAAATAAAATGATATCTAAGACAAATTTACCTAAGCATAGTCATGTAAGATACGGGTATAAAACGCAGACTCGAGTGCCTTCAGTCAACATCAGTTGAATCATTAACTTTCCAAAAAGTTAGGAATGTTTTCTACTAGACAGTTCCATTTCGTCCACACATTTTTGTACCTATATGTATGTATCTATATGTATAAATGGAAGTTGATATCACACTATCATATATAATTTTATGTATGTATATAAATCAGGATACGTATAATGTATAATGTTATCTATCTAGTTGCTGAACATGTCTCGGTGTAGGTAGTTGCCATGATATTCCTGATAACTGTATGGTTTTCTAGTGTACTATACGCGAGCCATCAATGATGGTAAACGGTATTGTATTTTGTAAATACAGAATAAACCTCTCATACAAGATTAACTTAGACGGATTGGTTGAATTCAAACTATGAGAACGGTCTCATTATCAGCTGATATCAAATCGTCCTCGGGTCCATTTCATGTGGTCACAATCGATATCACCGTTTCTATAGACAGCACGGGAAAATCTTAATTTCCATAAGATTATTTTGTTTTAAATCAGATTTTGAGCAAAACGTCTTTCGTTCTGTTTGTTGATAGGCCTATACAAGATACTTGGCATATCGCTGTAACTCTAAAGTAATTATATCAACTCTTAAAAGGAGCAAGAAAGATGTGAATACGAGGATGATATTGGATGAAAAAGACCAAGACCAGAAAGTCCTCAAACATGGTGTGCAATGAACACCGACACTTTATACCGTCTCATTGTAAATCACACGTCTTATGTTTATACGGTATTATTGTGGGCTAGGTCGGTATCGTAGGTATCCAAGCCTTTGTTCGAAGTCCGCCGGACTGACTCGAGGATCTTTAATGATTATGATTACTGGTAATGGGTTTGTAACTCCACTCTTTATGCACTGAACAGAAACAAAAAGAAAATCTAAAGACTGATACTTGCTGTTTGGGGTATTTCTGCAACCTAAGAACAAATAATCCCCTAAACACAGAATGTGAGCGCACACAATAGGCCTATATTATCAGAGTGAGCTCAGATACATTGAGGGATCATTCTTGCGCGATCTCCCCACATGAAAGACCCGAGTTCATTTCGGCAATCATGACGACACTTCATTAGTACGTGTGGTTTCATTAAGTTGGCATTTGCATTTGACACAGTATATTCGAACAAGACGGCTCTCACACGCAACTTGGGAGATTTTTTTTTTGTCGCGACCGTCCCTCATTGCCATGTTATAACGTTGCTTGATTTATGATGATGGAATTGTGTGAGGGGCCCACATTTTATTGCCATTGTTTGTCTAGTGGGTCCTCCATTTTTCGCACAATGCATATTGATATACTTCACTTTGATTACTTCACTACACACTACAATGCATCGTTACTTTAAGGTTTTAACTATGAATCTGTTCAGTCCACACTGTCTTGTTTACGTTATTTCTGACCCTGAAGAAAGTGATGAATATTGTGTTATTGTCGAAAAATGGAAATAAATTTGAACTTGAAAACACATGAAATATACAATGTAACATGTATTATATTCATTATGAGAATGTACAGACATAATGTAGTATGTAATGTGGTATACTAAAGACAAGACACAAATGGAGAATAAAATACAAAATGGCAACAGTATTCAATTTTGGTCAAGTGTATCAAGCACAAGTCTTGTAAAATCCAACAATAACAATTAGGGCCTAAAAGAGAATGGCAAAGAGACTGTTTGAAGAAATGGACTTATTTTCCACATTTCATGGAGTGAGAAGTATTTTTACATATTTCATGTACAAAGGCATTGACAGTTGGATGTAAATCAAGATCACACCAAGATTCCTGGCAGACTCAGCAACCTCTTGAACAACTATATAAAAAATTAGGTTACCATGGTAACAGAATCGATTTAAATACTCTCTCTCTAAATTTACTAGTTAAGTCAGTTAACTCTCTATAAATTTAACAGTTAACTCTCTCTAAATTTACTAGTTAAGAAGTGAAGTATGATTGCCAACCATGATGATTGCAGTGATAAGGAAATTAGAAATTTATTTCTTAGACCTAGAAGCACGACTTTACTTAGTAAACATAGGGAATTTCAGTTTAAGTTGTTACACGGGGTGATATATACAAGGGAACATTTGTTTAAGTTTGGTTTTGTGAATGATAATCTTTGTTCTTTTTGTCAATTGGAAAGGGAAACTTATTCACATATATTTTTTGATTGTGTGAAAGTAAAGCCGATATGGCAGTTTCTTATTGAGTTTTATGATTTAGTTCAGTTAGAAGAATTAGAATGGAGAGATATCTTTTTAGGTTTACGAGGTAGTTCAAATCGAATCAAATGCGTGAATGCCTTAATAATTTTGATGAAAATTGTAATATTTCGGTCAAGAGAACAAAATAAGTTACCCAAGAGGGAAAAGATAAAGAAATTTGTTTTGGATTTAATAGAGGAGGAAAAGAACGTTGCGGTTAAAGCAGGTAAGCTCGGTTTTCATTTGCAAAAATGGGAGCAGTTGAAACTTTCATAGAGTCAGATGTATGGTCAGTTTAGGTTTTAGCCGTATTAATGTTTAGGAATCGGTATATGTATCAGCATTATGGTGGTCACTTTTTTTTCCCCCATGTAAAATGTTTAGTTAGCTTCGGTTTTAATTTGGTGTGTGTTTAACTGTCAAAGAAACAGGTAACCAAGATACCACAAGTATGTAGTGTGATTTGGCGTGCAAATGTTGGTGTTTGTGAGTGCGCACTGGTGGGTATGTTGTTGTTGTTTTGGGTGATATCTAGTACATAATATGGGTGTGTGTGTGTGTGTTGAAGGAAGGCTACGGGGGGGGGGGGTATGTTAGTGGGGAAATAGGTGGGGATGGTTAGGGTTATAGGTAGATGTAGTTAGGTTAGAGTAGAGTAATGGTTAGCGGGGAAATAGGTGGGGATGGTTAGGGTTAGGTAGATGTAGTTAGGCAATGGTAGAATAATGGTTAAGGGGTCAGGCAGGAATATGGTTTGTTTTGATGATATACACATATGGTTATTTTGTGCTTGTACGGGGGGTGGTTGATAGGTTAGATGGAAAAAAATGATGAGTTTTGTTCGGTTAAGTAAAGAATGCTTTTTTAATATGTTTTAGGAACTGCTGTATTCTCAAGAGAGTGTAAGAGAATTTATATAATGACGTGGATATTGAGCAATCTGATCAAGTTGATCAAGATTTTTTTTCCCTTTAAGAGTTATACTTTATCTGATATATTTATGTATATAGTGTGTGCTCTGCCAAAAAAAAAAAGAAAAAAAAAAGGAAGTTAAGTGAAAAAGTGATTGAGTAGCACACATTTCTTAGTCGGTGTGTGAGTGATAAGGCACATTCGGATTGGCTTGATTAGGCTGATCAAAATAGCTTTTTCTGAGAATTATGCAGATTTGTATGTCATTTCTCTTATAAAAACAGGGTATGATTTGGTAAAAAGAATCAAATATATCGTACTGTATGTTTGAAAAATGATTTAGCAGCACAAGAAAGAAGAATACAGCTGCTTTCTTTTTTTGTTGGTGGACGTATTAATTCTATTGTTAATATGGATTTCACATGGAATGAAACTCACATAAAAGAATATTATTTTTAAAAAAAGTGTATGTGTGTGTGTGCGCGTGTGTGCGCGCTGTCAGTCTGCAAACTTAATGGGGACTACAATACATTTGAATAACGGAATGTGATACATTCCACACCGCAGTCATTGAGCAACATTGCCACGAATAGGAGTCTTCCTTTTACTGTACGTGTAGTCAGGGGCGGATCCAGGAATTCCGTAAAGGGGTGCGCAAAGAGAGCGTAGCGAGCGAGGGGGGGGGGGGGGGGAACGTCCCCCCTCCCACGGTAGGGAGATCTTTTACATTCATGTTGGTCATCGTGCGATTTCATGCATACTTTTGGTAGATATTTTAATGATTTTGTAACACTGAATAATTCTGGAAAATGGAATGGAAATATTATTTTACTCCAGGAATGTGAAATATGAATGCAGTATAATATAAACATAGTTTCTGCGCTCATTATATAAATGATTGATTGATTGATTGATTGATTGATGATGATGATGATTAAAATGGTCTACATAATCCCAATGTTGCATTGATTATAGATTATTAATTATGATCATGTTCTTCACTACGAAATAGATTATATGCGCGAGCGAGCGTAGCGAGCGCTCTATATAGAATACACAATTTATGTAAGAGAAAGTTATCTTTCTGATAACCCAGGACGTGTAGCTCCAATCTCTTATTGCGGGCTATAACTGCTGGCATTGCTGATAATTTATTGCAAATACCTCATAACAATACCCTCTTAAGTCATTCCATATATCCAGAATCGTCATTTAGTTCACTTAGTTGTGTGTGCGAACGAGCGAAAGCGAGCCATTACCTAGAAGAAACATGATCATTTTATGTGTTTTGAACACATATGTTATCATTTTTACCCAATGAATACCTTTCCGAAAAATATAAGTTCCAGGTGCAAAAACTCCTATCTTTCTTGTCGGCGCAATGTTTGCTACATGTTAACAGTTTTCCTTACATTGATTATGGAATGACGGTGTGAAACAATTCAATTCAATTCAATTCAATTCAATCATAGTTTATTTCCAATAAACGAAAATCAAAACATAGTACAAAGTATACATGTCATGAAATTATATTGTTCAAACATTTGCAAAAGAATCATGTAGTATCCGAGATAAATTATATATCATATATTTATATATATACAATAATTAGGAGGAACAATGCATATATACTTCATGGGCGTGCGGAAAATAGATTCGATTATGGAAAATAGTGATCCACTAAAAAGCAAAGCTTGTGGGACGTGGATCGCTAGATAAATAATGAGTAAATAATATACTATTCGAGGGTTTTTTTTTAATAACTATTGTATTTGATATAAATTATTTAAGTCATTTGTAAAGATATACATGTAGTTATATTGAGATACGCAGGTCGGGAAAAAAAAATAGAATATCAGTGTTAATGCCCGGACACTGTTCACTGAACCACGTGTACCGGGAAATATGACAAGGACAACACACTCTTACACACATTACCCACACATTATAAGACGCGAGACAATACCGAGAGGAGAGAAGACGGTAACAATACAAGTCTACGAAGAACAAAAGACAGGAAAGGAAGAGGAGAGAAGTAAGAAGAGAGGTCTGCATACAGAACACGCCAAGTGCTGCGACATCAGGACAGGTGAAAGCTCTAGCATGAATTAAAGCAATTTGAATTATCTAGAATTATAAGTAGAGAGTAGGTGTTTTCTGAATTTGTATTTAAATGTGACGAATTTGGGGGAATCTTTTAAACTATTATCTAGATTATTCCAAAGTCTGGGTCCGGTGTCCGGTATAAAGAAATGTATTTTGGGCATGTGCGGTTCTCATTAATGGAAGATGAAATTCGTCGGAATGTCGCGTGGGATAGATGTACATGACTGTTTCGATGAAATGAGTCGTGAAATATTTTAGGTAAGAAGTTGCTGTTATAATTGAACATAAACTGGCCAAGTTGAAACACATACAAATCTTTTATTTTTAGTAGTTTATGGTAAAAAAAAAATAGCATATGTATGTTCTCGTGTAGCTGTAGATTAAAAACAATTCTGAGCGCTTTCTTTTGCAAAAAAAAAAAAAAAAAAGTTTATCAAGTAATATCTGATATGCATTACCCCAAGCAAGGATCCCGTAGTTTAAATAAGGTAGTATCAAACTAAAATAAAGAGTTAATAATGCAGATGAGGGAAGATAATATTTTAATCTCTTCATTACGCCAATGTTACGTGAAATAATTTTACATATGTTATCAATATGATTCCTCCATGAAAGCTTGTTATCAACACAAACACCAAGAAATTTAAAGGAAGAAACTTCTTCTAGTGGAGTAGTATCAAAACGACAAAGTACTGGCAGCAACATCAGGAGAATTGTATAACGATTAAATGCGAGTGAGCGGAGAGAGCGAGCTTGAAAATTTTGACATTTTACAGACCAAAAACTGCCGTTTGTAGCTTTATTTTTTTCGCTTTGGAAAGTAAAGGGGGATGGGCGCCCGGCGCCCTCCCCTCCCCCCTGTTTTGTGTTTTAAGTTCTCCATCATTTTGTGTCTTTTCCTATAATATATACCAGCTGCATGTTACATATATGTCTGTATATTTTCAAGATAAACATAATACATGTACGTGTTGTTGTTGTTTTTTTTTTTCAAACCGCTTCATAACAAAATACTCGGGACCGCAAGAACGTTCGCGTTATGATATCCACAAACAAACAATGAAGGACTTTTAAATAAATGGTCGTGATAAATAAAGCTCCAAATTGCAAGTGAGAATCGTCTTGTTCGCATGTGTTTGTGTCAAATACTAAGTATTTTGGAATGCATATTTGTGAACGTGTACTAGTATATGAAAATTCAATTAAACCACCCGTACTAGTGATATCTCGTTATGACTTTCCGAAATTAACTTGGTTCTATCGAGAGGGGGAAATCTTACAATACATGTAATGAACTCTCCATGTACCGTATTTGCTTAAACAGTGTTCGGCTATTATACAGGCCTACTACTGGTATGTCTGTGTGTGTGTGTGTGTGTGTGTGCGCGCACACACACACACACAGAACACAGACATACTGGTAGTAGGCCTATATAATAGCCGAACACTGTTTAAGCAAATACGGTGTGTGTGCGCGCACACACACACACACACACACAGACATATAGTACGACTGTTATATACACCTGTACTATGACCCGAATTCACGAAGGTGGTACAAATGAAACCATGGTTTAAACCATTGTTACGACCAAAATCACTCTGAGAATGATCGCACAAAAGAAACAATCAACTGATGTTCAGGCGGTTTATTAACAGTGATATTGTGGGTACAGACTCGTACTCATCAGCCATCAAGGCTGCTTTATGCAAACTTGTCACTTTGTGATCATCCAAATGCGACCTCACACTGAAAGCAACACTCTTTTTGAATTCTTCCAAGAGAACAACCTCACGTAGGTTATCAAAATCCTGATCCACTTTCAGGGATCTGTACCACCTATCAAACATCATTTCTTTTTCACGAGCAAACTCAACATGTGTCTGGCCTGGTTTGCGGTACGAATTTCTGAACTTATGTCTGTATGCCTCTGGCACCAACTCATGAGCATTCAACACTGCCTTCTTGACTGTAGCATAGTCACGTGATTGCTCTTCAGAGAGAGATGAGTACACATCAGCTGCTTTGCCGACAAACACACTTTGAAGGAGCATGGGCCAAAATTCCTGTGGCCATTTCAAACTGTTAGCCACCTTCTCAAATGACACAAAATATGCATCAACTCTGTTTTCTTCAAACTTTGGCACCAATTGAATGTTCTTGGCCAAATCAAATTCAAAGGGAGCCCTTTCACGATTTCCAACAGTCTGTGCATGAGTCAATTCCATCTCACGCAATTTCAGTTGTTGCTCCATTTCCCTCTCAAATTTCTTCTCTTCAATTTCAAGTTTCTTCATTTCCAGAGCCCTTTCCCTTTCCTTCATTTCCATTTCTCTTTGTTCTCTTTCCCTCTCTCTTTCTAATCTCATCTTCTCTTTCTCCATTTCCATTTTAGCAAGCTCAAGCCGTGTCTACGATCAGATATTTGAGTTTGATCTGAAATTTGAGTTTCTTCTTTGAGCTCCATGTGACCAGCTACCAAGTCAAGAATTTCTGCCTTTTTTACACCTTGTGGAACATCAACATTTAAATGCTGTGCAATGGCAGTCAAATCACATCTGCGTAACCTTTGCAAGTCTTTGAGGGACAAATCTGTCCTCTGAACAAATGCCTGAACATCCATTGTACTGATTGACATTGTCACATGTATTACACACAATGTACAATTGAACAATCAACTCACTGGTATTTTGTCTGTACCAATATTCTGGATTCCGGAACGTTTCAAATTCTAAGTTTTGGCTTTAAATTCACTTCTCGGACACAAGCCCCCAATTTTGTTACGACCAAAATCACTCTGAGAATGATCGCACAAAAGAAACAATCAACTAATGTTCAGGCGGTTTATTAACAGTGATATTGTGGGTACAGACTTGTAATCGGTTTTCACATCAGTACAATAATGATCAATAAAACAATTATAAATCAGTAGTGGAATCACTTACACGTATCTGAAATCAGGTAATCCTTTAATTGAAAAGGTTCAAATGCGATGTTCGATGCACAAATGAATAAGCCTTGACGTGCCGATGAATGATTCCTCCGACGTAACTCCAGAGGCACAGGTTGCATTAATCCACAGTATAAATCCGGGGTAAAATCCGCGATATATGTATACACGGTATAATGTTCACAGCGAAACGTGCAGAATCCAAACGTTATGACGACCACGTCCAGTTGATGCGTTGAATGATGATTCACTTTATAATGTCCAGTGAGGAATCCAGCCCGTCACAGCTTTGCCGTAATAATGTCCGTTGACACTAAAATATGGAGTCTATCTCCAATAAAGGCAAATTAATTCTCTGCAAGCAAAATGTCTCCCAGGCCGTATCTCCACAAACACAGTTTGTATAGCAGGTCAGCAGGTAACACAGGACTGACTATAACAAGTCGCTTCAGAGCCAGAAGTGACGTAACTCTCAGAGCAGAGGTGTTGGGTACTCTGCCTACTGCAGAATTTCTCCGGCTTATATACTATCCATTCACCCCTTTCTAGTACATTCTGTAATTTTCTCCAACCTGGGGCCACATACCTGAACATACTAGCAAGTCCAAATTCCAGGAATCCTGGATGACTCACTGCCTAACTATGTGCATAACATCATTGCCAAAATTAACTACCAATCACATTGGGCTACAGGGACAGTGCCTTTCTCATCTAAATATGTAAGCACTTCCCAGAATATTCTGGAATGGGTTAAATCATTAGATTGAGTGAGCTATAATGTATTTTCTGTCACATGCATACATGTACTGTAGCTACATTGTATACCACGTAGAAAATTCTCCACTGATCTGGTCAGCCTGTATGTACTATATCCAATATCATATAGAATGTTCTACATTAATCTGGTCACCCTGTGTACATACAATGTACACATTAAAACAACCATGCATACAGCCTTGATATATTAAACATGTACATAACTACTTGTGTGTACATTTGTGACACCATGGACAGAAACCATGGAGCGCCAAGTGTCGCACAATATTTCGTTACGAAATTGGTCATTTCGTCGACAAAATGACCGTTTCGTTAACGAAATTATAATTTCATGGACGAAATGTTCATTTAGTTACAAAATGTCATTTCGTTACAAAATAATCATTTCATCGACGAAATGACTGATTTCGTAACGAAATATTCCATGCAACACTTGGCGCTCCATGGTTTTTGTCCATGGTTTAAACCATGGTTTTATTTGTACCACCTTCGTGAATTCGGGCCTATATGTCTGTGCGTGTGTTTGTGCGCGCACACACATAAACACACATTCAGTATATTTCTTGGGTTGATTTGTTTTGGGGGTCTTAAAAATGCATAACACGAGAAGTGTCAGTCTTCAGATTTTTTATTTTTGTATTAACTTTGTTCACTGCACAAACAGTGAAGTTACAAACCCATTACCATGAGTAATCGTAATCATCAAAGACCTTCAAGTTAATCCAGCGAACTCCGAACACAGGCTTGGATGCCCACAATACCGAGACAGCTGACATAATATAAGACGTGTATTTAAGCTGAGACTGCAAACTTTCGATGTTCATTGGACGCCATGCTCAGGGACTTCCTGGTTTGGCGATGCGTTCTTTTTCATCCAGTCATCCTCGTATTTACATGTTCTTGCTCCTTTTAAGAGGGTGGGTGGAGGAGACAGGTATGGGGAGGGGTGTGGAAAGAGATGTGAAATGAAATGACGTCGTTCAGACATTTCTGACGTAATGTTTGGGAAGGCATCAATCCACAAAGACCTAGTGTATACATTGTATAGATGAAGGGAAACCTAATGAGGAGGGTTGATTGGAGGGCAACATGAGTGAACTTTCGAATTTTTGGAATTGAAATGACACGTCTGATGTGCACACTTTGGTATATTTGGGAAATTTTCAATAAAAAAGCAAGAAAAATATTACATTCCGTGTATTTTCCTAATGTCTAAATCCATGTAAAAGTGCAGGGAACCTTTGGAAAGCAGTTTTGTACAACTGAATAAGCCAGCTCTGCAGGATGATAGAAAGAAAACAAATAAAATCAAATGAATAAATTAAACAATAAATAAATAGATAAGTTACTTAATTGATAAATTAACTTCTCCATGATCCGTGGATAATGATTACCAGCGTATGTGAAAGCAAATCTCATTTGCAGTTATTTTCTTTTTTACTCTTTAAATTATGTACAAAGCCGGACCTTTGGGTCAATGAGCTATGTAATTCTTGAATTTCCTGTTTAATTATGACACCACATCTAAACTAAAAGTCATTGTCCTGACATGAATGGATAGCTGATAACCCCGTCCCCTTAATTGCTAGTCTACAAAACTGTCCATCTTCTTGGGTGGAAAGCGTCTATTGTATTAAATTGTTTAAAGAGCTTCTGTCCTGTTTGTAATGATGACGGAAGAGAAAGTTACTATCCTGCTTGTTTGTTTGGTTGTGTCCTTTTCTGTCTGACAAGATGTCTAGATGGCACATCAATTCAGTTGTATAACTACCTGGTTGTCTATGGGGTCCACTTGTGAGTACTTGAAGTGGACCACCAGGTACAGTGGGTTGATACACCCAGGTCTTTACGATGATTAAATGAAGCCAGATCTTAAACGTGCGTGGGTTTGTGACTCCCTCGCACACGGGACCTCCATTCTATGTCCTACCCGAGACACAGGGCGTTTTGCCTCTTCTATAGAATGGGCAACATGATAACACACAGCGTTGCTCAGTATAAGACTCGCTATTGGATCGAACCAGGGCTCATATCCGAGCCCTTCAAAGGCAGAGTACGCCACCCCGCAACTCTATAGATGCTTTAACCCAGCTCAAGGAGTGTGTGTGTGTGGGGGGGGGGGGGGTGTGAATGTGACAATTTCTGAGAGGGAAGTCTCGACTGATGACTGGATGGTGAGGATGCTATTCATGATCACATCATGATTATGTCTGAAAAGGTTGCACTGAAAAGGCGGCAAAGTACATGGTGGATTTTAAGATATATTATCTTCTATATACGCTATATATGCTATCTAATGTACATAAAGACGTTCATCAAAATTATTCAGTGCTCCATGGAAGACCACTACTTGTTGGTGAATGGGCTACCCTGACAAAAGATTAGAAATAAATAAAGAAATAAAATCAATAATATAGGGGTGCCCAACCCCTTCCGTCCACCTCTTCGTTTCCCGCTTCTCTTGAGGAGGAAGCAAAACGTACACTCATGAACGGCAGTAACGACAGAACGACAATGAGCGAGGATAAAAGCATTATAGGAAAGGATAGCGCGATGAACATGACACTGAAAAGATCCTGTCTGAGTGATTTATGAACTCCAAGTCACATGATATCGCTCAGCTACTTTTTGTTTTTTCACTCGCGCTTAAAGCAATACTGGCGTCCATGAACACCAGACGAGCATTACATCGATTACCATCGATCGTCTAACGATCATCACAACGGTACAGCGAAAACATCGTGTATCTTGTGATAAAAAAGACGCAACGTTTTCTTTGTCTGCGTGATCTTGTCGTTGGATGGGAGTCTATCAGAGCTGCAGAAACAAACGTCATGATGAATGCACTGCCCAGCGAATCGTGTCTGTCTATGTATGGCAGTGCACAACTTTTCAGCTTCATCCTTAGTATTGGTGTATGCGTGTGTTTCCTACCATTTTTACCATTGAAGACAGACATACCGCAATTTTATAGAGAAATCCTATTTCCCATCTCGTGTGCCATTTACGGCGTGTGTATGTTGATCGCCGGTTTTCTTGCATTGGTTTTTATATGTTGTAAATCAAAGTTTCATCGGACGCACACTATACTCTGGCCAACATCATGCCGACACTGCGCGCGAGTTTCATCTGACATCAGCACCAGAAATGAAGAAGAACTAGCCGTCACTCCTGGACCAACTTATCATGGCGTCGCAACTTCTCGTGGCTCCAAAAGAGACCCACTGACTGAATCACTGATCTCGCCTCACCATGGTCGTCCAGTTGGTTCACTCTCTCCCGTCGCATCAGGGGAAGATGTAAATAAATCTTCAGGACGTATGCCATTTGATCCTGTTCCTACTAGCGCGCATATTGACTCGTGTGATCCACAGATCCCATCACATGAAATATCACCCTCGACAAGGACAGTCGAGTCAACTGCAGGTTTAAAACATGAAATAGTGTCAAGCACATCTGTTAACTGTGCGAACGTGCCAATATCTGGTCAGTGCTACAAAATTTCAGTTCCTGCTTTTCAGCGGCACAAATCCATGCTCAGGTTGTATCAAATCTCGAGCATGGTGGAGTTCATTGGTCGCATTTCGGAAATCTTGTATTTGACTTCATGCGCCCTGGAGAACGTCGGATCGATTGCAGGAATTATGCCCATAATATTCTCAAATACCAGCTGTTTGATTCTGTTTTCCCTAATGTTTTGTGTTATTACACGTAACTATGATGTTGTATTTATTGGTAAATCGTACTCCTTTTACGCCCTCGCATTTATGTCCGCAGCATTCTGTTGGGCTTCTACTCGTCAGTTCGTTTTCCCGATTGGCAGACTTGTCACAGACAATGCTGCTATGCTACATCAGTGCTTCAACTCTTCGCACTTAGATGATTCCCGTTTCGCAATTTTTCATATGGTTAGGAGAGAGACATATCCTATTTTGGTGGAATTGCTTATCACAGGAATTGTAATAATGTGTGAGACTTGGTCGTCAGTTTGCCTCAACTCGCCACAATCGCAGCCACAAGGTGACATTACATTTGACTGGATAGAATCTTCAAGTCACTTTTCTGTGCTCCACAGAGCAAAGCGCTTCTTTGGATGTGACATCGTGCAAAACGAACCATGTAGTTATGATCGGGGTACGTCACTCCAAATCCCGACAAACGGAGATCGTGGGTGCAACAATAGGCTTTTAGTAACATTCTTAGGCCTCTCGGCAGCAACGTACGTCGCCGTGAACAAAGTCCTGGACTCACACGACATCGTATCCAAGTTACCGGAGACAACGCCGGAGTATCTTATTAGGTGTTGCTGCGACATCATTTTTACTTTGCCTTTAGTCATTCTCTGTATTGGTCATTTCTCTATCTCGAAAACTTTTCTATGGTTTACTCCCCGGAAAGCTGCGATGCATGCCCACGGGTTTATGGGAGGACACGATGTCATGTTGTTAGTCTGCACGTTTGGGATGTTTGCCAGTAATATCTTTGAAATCTGCTCCGCCATCGGTCTCATGGTATCCGAGGGGCACACTATTCTCTACTCCCTCTACATCGTAAGGTCTGTTGTGGCGATGGCCAACGTCGGACTGATGACGCTCTTCCTGATCATAGTTCAGCGACAGGCAGTTGTCGGTGGTCGTGAGAGGAAGTGGTCTTCGACTTGCCTACTTTACGCCATGACACTAGCGGGATCCCAGTGGGTGGCGGAACTGATAGATATCTCCTCGATATCCTTGGTCAACAGATACTTTGACGAGACATACGGCCATGTGATACATGTTCTCCTGGAACCATTCAGGACGATATATGGATTGCATTCTGCGCTGATTGCCTACGAAGCCTACAAGTCTCTATTTATGAGAAACACTCATCAACACTTCATCCTAAGTATTTCGCAGTATTGTAAACTGGTCAACAATGAAACTGATAATCGTGAGGACCATACAAATACATAAAGATAGTTGAATATAGTTCATTGATAATTTTGTATGGGAATTTTGTGTGCGAGATACATTAGTGGATTACTTCATTTCAGTCATTATGTTTTCTCCTTGGTAGAACACATATGAATTTCAAGTACCATAACAATAATCAGGAATAAGAAAAAAAAATCTAGCTTCCAAATGCCGTACATTAAGATATTGTAATTGTTTGAAGTCTATTACTGCCCCTAAAACTAAAAGACATGATGTCCATGATAAGATGTAAAATCTTAACTAGTACTCCATGTATTCTTGAAAGCATTTCCTTCTTAATCGAAAACATAGGAATGAAGCCCATCATGCGAGAGTCTGGTGTAGGGCCTACATGAAATGTGACATTTAAAATTCCCAGTTCCTTTTTGAAGTATTATTATGTATACAGGAATGATAACGGATTCAATTTTGTCTATTCCTCGGGACGGTCTTCTGACCAATGCGTGTAGCAGTTTTTTTACACTCTTAATCAATGTTTCTTAACGATTATATTGCCAGTATTTCTGTAAAGTACATACAGTGTTATACATGTCGTCAGTATCAAAAAAAAAAAAAAAAAAAAAACCAAACAAACAAACACAGGTCAAGAACTAATATAATTTTTCACTAACTGTAAATTGTGGTTATTTTGTCTTGTTTGAGATATAAACCTTACGCAGTGTAAACTTTGTAAAGAAATATGCCTAGAACATACAATAAAGAGTTGGTTGGAAAATAAAATAACTAAGACAAATTTACCTAAGCACAGTTATGTACTATTAGTAAAACGCAGACTCAAGTGCCTTCAGTCAACATCAATTGAATTATTAACTTTCCAAAAAGTTAGGAATGTTTTCTACTATAGACAGTTTTCTATTTCGTCCTACACATTACCTGTACCTATGTAAATATATGTATCTATGTAAATGGAAGTTGATATCACACTATAATTTTATGTATATGTATATGAATCAGGATACGCATAATAAATGACACACTTCTTGAATAATTCACATTATATAGGCCCTATATATGTCATGTTAGTTACCGAGTGAACAGCCATCAATGTTATCTTTCTAGTTCTGTGCTGTCTAGGTGTACTCCTGGTAGTTGACATGATATTCTTGATACAACTGCACGGTTTCCTAGTATACTATACGTGAGTCATCAATGATTCATATCGTAAACGGTATTGTATTTTGTAAATGCAGAATAGAATTGTCATACAAGATTAAGCTAATATAGACAGATTGGTTGAATTTATTCAAACAATGAGAACTGTAGAAGTCTCATTATCAGCGGATATCAAATCGTCCTCGGGTCCATTTCATGTGGTCACAATCGATATCGCCTTTTCTATAGACAGCACGGGAAAATCTTAATTTCCATAAGATTATTTTGTTTTAAATCAGATTTTGAGCAAAACGTCTTTCGTTCTGTTTGTTGATAGGCCTATACAAGATACTTGGCATATCGCTGTAACTCTAAAGTAATAATTGTAACAACTCTTCAAAGGAGCAAGAAAGATGTGAATACGAGGATGATATTGGATGAAAAAGACCAAGACCAGAAAGTTCTCAAACATGGCGTGCAATGAACACCGAAACTTTACCGTCTCGATATAAATCACACGTCTTATGTTTATGCGGTATTATTGTGGGCTAGGTCGGTATCGTAGGTATCCAAGCCTCTGTTCGAAGTCCGCTGGACCGACTCAAGGGTCTTTAATGATTATGATTACTGGTAATGGGTTTGTAACTCACTCTTTGTGCATTGAACAGAAACAAAAAGAAAATCTATACTGATACTTGCTGTTTAGGGTATTTCTGCAACGTAAGAACAAATAACCCCCTTCACACTGAATGTGAGCACACACGTAGGCCTATATTATCAGAGTGATGAGCTC
Source organism: Diadema setosum (assembly GCF_964275005.1). Taxonomy (NCBI): domain Eukaryota; kingdom Metazoa; phylum Echinodermata; class Echinoidea; order Diadematoida; family Diadematidae; genus Diadema; species Diadema setosum. The sequence continues at coordinate 30,343,032 of NC_092688.1, read as the reverse complement.
AGATACATTGAGGGATCATTCTTGCGATGTCTCCCCACACGAAAGATCCGAGTTAATTTTGGCAAGTCATAACGACACTTCGTCGGTACGGGTGCATGGTTTCATTTAGTTGGCCTTTGTATTTGACACAATTATATATTCGAACAAGACGACTCTCACCTGTAACTTGGGACTTCCTTTGTCGCGACCGTCCTTCATTGCCTATGTCAACGCGGCTTGATTTATGATGATTGTGTGAGGGCCCACATTCTATAGCCATTGTCTTTCCAGTGGGTCCTCCATTTTTCGCACAATGCATATTGATATACTTATGCTAACTTTGATTACTTCACTACGCATTTATACAATGTATATCGTTACTATAAGGTTCTAACTATTAATCTGTTCAGTCCACACTGTCTTGTTCACGTTATTTCTGTCCCTGAAGAAAGTGAGATGTATATTGTGTTATTGTCAAAAAATGGAAATACATTTGAGCTTGAAATGACATGAATTTAATGTACCATGTATCATATACAGACATGACATTGTAAGTATGCAGTGTGGTATACTAAAGACAAGACACAAAATAATGGAAAATAAAATAGAAAATGGAAACAGTATTCAATTTTGGCCAAGTGTATCAAGCACAAAGTCTTGCAAAATCCAACAACAACAATTAGGTCCTAGAAGAGAGTAGTAAAGAGACTTTGAGACTTTATAGCTAGACAGTTATGCAGTAAGAAATGGACTTATTTTCCACATTTCATGGAGTGAGAATGAAGTACTTTTACATACTTCACATCATGTACAAAGGTATTGATAGATGTAAATCACGTTCACACTAAGATTCCCGGCAGACTCAGCAACCTCTTGAACAACTGTATCAAAAATTAGGTTACCATGGTAACAGATGCGATTTAAATACTCTCTCTGAATTTACTAGTTAAGTCTGGACGCCATCAAAATAATTCATAATAGGGATAGAACCTTGACGTGATGTAGGTAGAAAAGTTGCACTAACTGCATGTTCATCTATAGACATACGCATGATTAATGGTACTTCTGTCAATGATAAAGACTTAAAGTAGAGAGATGAGTTATAATAAAAAACAAACAAATAAACAAACAAGTACAGAACTATTCCAGCATGTTCATGATAACTACTTACTAGTACACTATACCTGAATTACAGCTCATTACAACGTATTATGGCAATGTAACTTTTCATTTTGTTATTCTGAATTATATGGTTCGTTAATCCGAAAATGAGATACTAATCCGAACATTTAAAAAAAAAGGTATATCTCGAAGGTCTTTTAATTCGAAATTGAAATAAGGTTCTTTCAAATATATTTACCATAATATTGAAAGATAGCTGAAACCAAATTAAATGTAAAACCTTCACCAGTTTCCCTATAATCACTGGTCTTTGAATATACGATAAGTCAATAATATTTAGGTCGTATCCTAGCCCGGACAGAGTGCTGGCCATTGTGATATCTAGCCACAGCGGTTTTATGACACAGTAGCCGTCGATCGGGGGGGGGGGGGGAGGGGGAGGAAATATCAATTTGCCTCCCAACAATTAAAAAAATGATAATGCAGGCAAACTGTTAAAACATACATAGAAAATCGTAGGGGAACGTTGCATTTAGCTATCAATACTTAACAAATGTTTAACAATAATTTTGCAAATATTCCACGGAAAGAGTGTATCAGATCGTGTTATGTCAAGTCTAAAAGTGCAAAAGCTCCCTGTCATGGAAGTAGGCCTACCCAATAGGGAGCTTTTGCATCCCGTCATAGACAAAACTCGCAACAAACCAATGTTTGGCAAACGCCGAGCCTCATGTGAGTCGGAGTCAACAGTTGATATTCAGCGCACTGTTACGTTTACTTCTGTGAAACTGTCATTGTATCCCTTCCTTTTTGAAACACGTTTTCCTTCAGAGCATCGACACCGTTATGTAAGGCTAACAGTGGCCAATATACATTTATTATACTACAATGATAGTAACTAAAAATAGGACTTACACACTTTACAGTGTACTCCCACGCGAAGGAGATTTTGCATTTTGCAGTTCAGAGTTGAAATTCAAATGCCGCGAAATATTTTGACAATTTTGGTCCAAAAATTGGTTAAAAAGGCTAGAAATTTTCCACATATCTGGAATTATGGTGGGGGGAGTTGAAATGAAACTTGAAATTTGCTCCAAACATATTCATTTGTGGCAACAGCCTCATTCCCCCCGCCCCCCTTCCTCCCGATCGACGCCCCTGAATTTATGCTGTCTGATTCACTCTCCAGTTGTATAACTTGATGTGTGTAATTCATTTACATGATAGATTATGTTCCTTGTATTTTCATGATAAAATTGCAACAAGGCGCCTTATGGCAGCAGTTTTGTGAAACTGAAGAGGGTAGGACCCTGCAGGACGATATGAAGAAAATAAATAAGGTAAATGAATAAATAGATAAGTAAATTAATTCATCAATTAATTTATTAACTTACTTAATGAGTAGTGCAGACTGTTGTTTGAAAACTGAATCCCATTTGCAATGATTTTTTTAACACTTAAAAACTTTAACTTAAAAATACTTAACGTATAAAGCTGGGCCTGTTGCTTATTGAGTAACTTATTCTTAAATTTCCTGAATATACTATGACACTATACACCTAAACTGAAAGTTATTTGACCTGGTCCGTGGGAGTGGAATGAACGAATGATAACCTCATCTCCCAGGGACGTCGATCTGTTTTCATGATTGGGGGGGGGGGGGGGGACTTGGAAGACCTGCGCGAGGAAGCGGGGGGGGGGGTATCCCACACCAGGGTAACTTGCATTTTCAGTCCTTTCAATTTTTTATATGAGAAAATAAGATTGCTTGTTTATTATTTTGTTTATTTGTTTCATTTTCCATCTGACAAGATGGCTGGATAGCCCATATTCAGGTGTACTAACTGGTCTTCCACGGGGTCCTGTTGTGAGTGCTTGCATGGAAAGAAGCACCGGGTTCAGTGAACAATATGCACCCTGCTCTTTAGATGAATGAATAAAGCGTGATTTTTTTTTTTTTTTTTTTTTTTTTGCGTCCCACTCGACGGACAAAATGTTTCGCCTCTACTAGCGGGGACGTAACCAGTTTGACTGAAAAGGCAGCAATCTACATGATGGATTTTCGGGAGGGGAATGAGATCAACCCCTTCCGCCCCCCCCCCCCCCTTCCCTCCATTCCCGCCTCCCTTGAGAAGGAAACAAAACTTACAATCAATTGCAACTAAATATTCTTATATTGGGGGGGGGGGGGGGGGGATAAACCTCATCATACGGAAGGATAGCACAATTGAAATGGAACTGGGAAAGATTCCGTTAGGTCACATGATATAACTCTACCACTTTTTATTAGGTGATCCGAGTATCCTCTCGGATCACCTTCTGTATCTGTACGGATTCTTTGTTCTTCTTAGGTGATCCGAGTATCCTCTCGGATCACCTTCTGTATCTGTACTGATTCTTTGTTCTTCTTTTTAATCTTCTTTATTTCTGACAAAATTTGTGCAGAGGTTAGCTCAGAAAGTGCATTGCCTCTCAATGTCAAACTTATACCATATATGTATCATGTCGCAAAGACGACAGCGCAAGTAAAATCATAGTGATCAGTCGACCGTGACGTCACTATGACGTCATTATATGAAACACATTTTCATGCATATCTCATTAATAGAATGGAATTCTTCAATGAAATTTACGTCACACATATTTCAAGTCAAGTGAATTCTACTCATATTCTCAAAATTCATTTTTATCTCAAAACGCGCGCGTACGCGCGCGTTGAAATATTTGTATGCTCAAATCGAGCTCAAATTTTTTTTGCACACGTTTCAGACCATTTGGAGCATTTTTTGAAAAATTGAAAAAATTGGACGGACGCGTACGCGCGCGCACATATTCGCACACACAGCTCATATGCAATAGAAATTTCCCGTTTTTTTACATTTATCGGATGCCTGAAATGTCAAGGAATATTTCTACCAAGTTTCAAGTCAATCCGACTTAATATGACGTCATACGGGCCCGTCAAAGTTGAAATTCCGCGCGCGCGTCAATGGCGATATACAGTGCAACGATGCCAAAAAAACGCCAATTTTAAATCCGATTTTACTTGTCAGGATGGACGGTGACCCCCCATTTTCTTTACATATTCTGAAAGCTGATGAGTTGAATATGTTATTTCATGGGTTGGCGATGCTGGAAAAATGATTAAAAGATATCAAATATCTTAATAAAGTAAAAAAAGTAAATTTTCAAAATGACGTCATCAAATTTCAAGTTCACTCAAGCGTATCTCACTTATCCTTTGCCAATTTACACCCAGATTTCAGTATGTTGTAGCTTATTATATGATCTTTCATTAATATAATTACAACATTTTGATTGGATGACGGCATCACCTCGTAAAAATGGATTGAAAGTAATATTGTCAAATTTGACCAGTGTACGTGTTATCTCTATGGGAGAGCAGTTTTTCTGGCAGTGAAAATTGACATGACTCTCTTTTTCGAGCACTAGCTCACTTATGCTTCGGTGAATTTCTCCCAGATTTTAGTATGTTGTAGCTGAGACTTTGGGCTATCGTAAGTGTGCCCTCCATTTTTTCATACGATGTCGGCATCACGTCGAAAAACTTGGTTGAAAATGGCACGAGGCTTCGATGCAGCGTCATTTTGCTTAATACACAGGGCCTATGGAGAATGAAATACTGTAGGTCATTGCGTAGCGCATCCGACTCGTAATCCTAAGGTCCCTGGTTCGAGGCTCACCCCTGCCAATATTTTTTTAAATTTTTTAAACACTTTTTTTCTCCTTTTTCTTTAGTTAATCTTAATCTCCCTTTCCTTACTTTATCTTTTTCTGATTTTTTATGCTTCTCCTTCAAATTCTATAAAATAACATAATTTTTTCTTTATTTTTCTTTCTTTCTACTTTCTGTGCAATAGATGAACAACAACAATGGCTATCAATCCCATATTTTGCACATGTTTAGTACATGTCACGTACATTATTTCATAAGATAACAACTACTTGATCGGACACCATCTTGGGTATGTAAATTAGGGTCAAAGGTCATAAATGTTTCATCCAGTATCTTGGTGAATACATGTCCTATCTTTCCCATATTTTGCACACGCAAAGACCATGTTACAAGAATCATTTCATAAAATAATCACTTTTGCTTAGACGCCATTTTGGGTGTGCAAAGTGAGGTCAAAGGTCAAATATACTTCATTCTGTATTTCCGTTAGTGTATACGGAATTCGGTACCAAAGATGGCAGGTCTCACTCCCTTTTCTAAATGAGAATCCAAATATCACACGGCCAATGTCTCTAAACAAGGATGAAACCTTATGGTCATGCCTATTGTGATCAGGACTCGAATCATTGATTTAAAAAAAATCGGATCACCTAATTTGTCAGTCTTGACAAATTCCGGGTCTAGTTCTTCTTCTTCTTTCTTTCTGGACAAAAGTTGTGCATCTACTTACTCAGAAAGTTCTCAGTGTATCAATTTCAAACTTATAGCATATATGTATCATGTCCCAAAGACGACAAATCTAATGTATCATTGTGATTGGTCAACCGTGACGTCACTATGACGTCATTATAGGAAAACACATTTTCATTCATATCTCATTAATGGAAAGGAATTTTTCAATGAAATTTACGTCACATATATTTCAAGTCAAGCGCATTCTACTCATATTATCAAAATTCATATTTATTATCAAAAAGTGCGCGTACGCGCGCGTTAAAATATTTGTATGCTCCAATCGAGCTCAAATTTATTTTGCACACGTTTCAGACCATTTGCAGCATTTTTCGAAAAATTGAAAAATTGGACGGGCGCGTACGCGCGCGCGCATATACGCACACACAGCTCATATGCAATAGAAATTTCCCGTTTTTTCACATTGATCGAATGCCTGAAAAGTCAAGGAAGATGTCTACCAAGTTTCAAGTCAATCCGACTCAATATGACGTCATACGGGCCCGTCAAAGTTGAAATTCCGCGCGCGCGTCAATGGCGATACACAGTGCAACTATGCCAAAAAACCGCCAATTTTAAATCCGATTTTACTTGTCAGGATGGACGGTGACCCCCCATTTTCTTTACATATTCTAAAAGCTGATGAGTTGTACATATCATTTCATGGGTTGACGATGCAGAAAAATGATTAAAAGATATCAAATTTCTTAATAAAATAAAAGAAGTAAATTTTCAAAATGACGTCATCAAAATTCAAGTTCACTCGAGCGTATCTCACTTATACTTTGCCGATTTTCACACAAATTTCAGTATGTTGTAGCTTATTAAATGCTCTTTCATTAATATTATAACAACATTTTGATTGGATAACGGCATCACCTCGTAAAAATGGATTGAAAGTAATCTTGTCAAATTTGACCAGTTTACGTGTTATCTCTATGGGAGTGCAGTTTTTCTGGAAATGAAAATTGACATGACTATCTTTCTCGAGCACTGGCTCACTTATGCTTCGGTGAATTTCTCCCAAATTTTAATATGTTGTAGCTGAGACTTTAGGCTATCGTAAATGTGCCCTTCGTTTTTTCATACGATGTCGGCATCACGTCAAAAAATCTGGTTGAAATTAAAGCTTATCTTCGATGTATTGAGATATTTCTTTCTTTCTGCAACTTTCTTTGCAATAACTCAAGAAAGACAGCCCCTATCACCTCCATGTTTTGCACATGTTTAGTTCATGTTACGTACATTATTTCATAAAATGACAACTACTTCATCGGACACCATCTTGGGTATGTAAATTAGGGTCAAAGGTCATAAATATTTCATCCTGTATCTTAGTAAATACATATCCTATCTTTCCCATATTTTGCACACGTAAAGACCATGTTACAACAATCATTTCACAAAATAACCACTTTTTGCTCAGATGCCATCTTGTCTGTGCAAAGTGGGGTCAAAGGTCATATGTACTTTTTTCTGTACCTTCGTTATGACGTGTTATCTCTATGGGAGGGAATTTTTCTAGATGTGAAAGTTGACATGATTGTCCTTATCGAGCACTAGCTCACTTACCCTTCGGTGAAATTCTCCCAGATTTTAATATGTTGTAGCTGAGACTTTGCGCTATCGTTAGTGTGCCTTTTGTTTTTTCATACTATGTCGGGATCATGCTAAAAAACTTGGTTGAAATTAAAGCTTATCTTCGATGTATTGAGATATTTCTTTCTTTTTGCATCTTTCTTTGTAATAACTCAAGAAAAACAGCCTCTATCACCCCCATATTTTGCACATGTTTAGTTCATGTCAAGTACATTATTTCATAATATAACGACTACTTGATCGGACACCATCTTGGGTATGTAAATTAGGGTCAAAGGTCATAAATGTTTCATCCTGTATCTTGGTGAATAATTGTCCTAACTTTCCCATATTTTGCACACGCAAAGACCATGTTACAAGAATCATTTCACAAAATAACCACTTTTTGCTCAGATGCCATCTTTGGTGTGCAAAATGGGGTCAAAGGTCAAAATATACTTCATTCTGTATCTTCGTTAGTGCATACGGAATTCGGTACCAAAGATGGCAGGTCTGACTCCCTTTTCTAAATGAGAAATCAAACATCATATGGCCAATGTCCCCTCAACACAGATGAAACCTGTATGGTCATGCTATTGGGATCTGGACTCAAATCATTGATTTCCCAATAGATCGGATCACCTAATTTGTCAGTGTTGACAAATTCCGAGTCTAGTTATTTACTTGGGCTTATATAGGCATTATTATATAGTATACGTCAATTACACTTTCAGACCATTACATCGATATTATAACCAGCTCACGACGTGTCGGATTACCATCAACGATCATTACAACGGCACAGCGAGAACATCTCGTCGCATAATCTTCTGTGTCTGTGATTGTTCGACGTCTATCAGAGCTGCAGAAACCAACGTCATGATGAATGCATTGCCCAGCGAATCGTGTCCGTCTATGTATGGCAGTGCTCAACTTTCAGCTTCATTCTTAGTATTGGAGTATGCGTGAGTTTTTTACCATTTCTTCCATTGAAGACAGACTTACCGCAATCTTATAGAGAAGTCCTTTTTTCCATCTCGTGTGCAATTTACGGCGCGTGTATGTTGATCGCCAGTTTTCTTGCATTGGTTTTTCTGTGTTGTAAATCGAAGTTTCATCGGACGCACACAATACTCTGGCCTACATCATGTCGACACTGCGCGCGACTTTTGCACGTTTCATCTGGCATCAGCACCGGAAGTGAAGAAGAGCAAACCGTCACTCCTGGACCAACTTATAGTGGCGTCGTAACTCCTCGTGGCTCCAACAGAGACCCACTGATTCAACCACTGATCTTGCCTCACCATGGTCATCCAGTCTGTTCACTCTCTCCTGTCGCATCAGCCCGCGCATCAGGGAAGATGTCGGTACTTCTTCAAGACATATTATGGGCCTACCACACGAGTCTTTTCCTACCAGCGGGGACATTGACACGTGTGATCCACAGAGCCCATCCCAAGAAATTTCAACGTCGACTAGAACAGTCGAGTCAACTCTGGGTCCAACACATGAAGAACTATCAAGCGCGTCTGTGATCTCTACAAACATGCCAATATCTGGCCAGTGTGACAAAGTTTCGGCTCCTGCTTTTCATCGGCACAAATCGATGCTCAGGTTGTATCAAATCTCGAGTATGGTGGAGTTCATTGGTCGCTTTACGGAAATCTTGTTCTTGACTTCATGCGCGCTGGATAACATCGTATCAATGGCCACACTCATGACCATACTTTTTTCGCATATCAGCTTTTTGATTCTGTTTACCTTATGCCCCAGTCACACAGTGCTTTGCGATGGGTTACGTCCGCCGCGGATAGATACGAATGAGTGAACGCAGGGGGACGCAGCGTGGACGCAGGCATCCGCTGGGACGTATGTAGACGTAACTGTCCATAACTCATCCGTAAAGAAACGCAAAATGACGGCGCCAAGCCTGCGAAATTTTGAAATGTTCAAAATTTCGCAGAGGGATTCTACGGATGTAGACTTTCGCAAGTAACCGTAACCAAACGTAATTATCCGTAACTGAACGTAACTATCCGTAGCCTGGACGCAGACCATCCGCAAAAAAATTTACCTCCCGTCCGTTTGCGTTCGTTTACGTCCACCGTAAGTATCCGAAAGTAATCGCAAGTTAACGTATATCAACACTTTCATCCGCTTACGTATATTTGCGGACAGTTACGGATGCCGCGGAAGATTACGTCCTTCGACGTTTTCCGTTTTCCACTCGCATTGGAACACAGAGACTCGTGGGAAGCCACACAACTCGTGTTGCCAAGCTGCAGCGCATTTACCTGAAGGAATGCTACAATACAGTCGGAGCAGTGGAGAGGCAGAACCGCATGGTCAAATTATGACATTTCTACCACAAATGGTCATTTTAGGTGGCACCCATATACTCATGACATCGGTTGACCCTTGGTGCTGAACTTTTTTTTCTTGCACTCTTTGAATGTATATTTTTCGAAAAGGCAATATTTTGATTACGGGAAGGGGTGACAGCATTTCATTCACTTTTCTGGCCGGGAAAGGTGTGTGACAGCGATAACTATATAAAATTCTCTATGTCAATGGTATGTCAAAATTCTCTATGTAGGGGATGGGGTGAGAGCATTTCGTTCACTTTTCTGGCCGGGAAAGGTGAGTGACAGCGATAACTATATAAAATTCTCTATGTCCATGTCAAAATTCTCTATGTCAATGACATGTCAAATTCTTCAAACATCCTCTCTTTCTTATTATTTGCGGATGATAATAATGTGTTTTATCTGATTCTGATTCTGATCGATTAACACATGATACTTTAAACTGTGAATTAACGAAGTTACTCCTTTGGATAAGAGCGAACAAACTGTCAATAAATTTGCAAAAAAACTGCAAGAAAAAATGCATGCTGTTCAGTAATTCGCTAGAAAATCTACCGAGAAACGTTTTCCTGGAAGACACGGTCATAGGACGAAGTCTCCTCCATCAAATTTCTAGGTTTGATTCTGGACAATAAACTTACCTGGGGTTTGCATATTGATTCTGTTTGTCGTGTTATTTCAAGGAATATAGGTATTATAAACAAAGTTAAATTTTATCTTCCCAAAAAGTTACATTTTATGTTATATTCTGCTTTGATACTACCTTACTTAAACTATGGTATACTCGCATGGGGAAACACTTTTTCTAAATATACAGAAAGAATACTATTATTACAGAAAAAAGCTCTTCGTATCATTTGTCACGAATCGTGGAGAAGTCATACTTATAATTTATTTCACGAAAATAATATTTTGAAAATTTGACCTTTATCGTTTGCAATTAGGACAATTCATGTATAAACTCACCAACCATTCTCTCCCCCTTGTGTTTGATTCCATGTTCTTAAAGAATGAAACTGTTCATGCATATCCAACCCATCAATCCCATGAATATCATTTGCCTTTGACTAGGACGGTTTTTACAAAATCTTTATTCTCCTTTTCTGGACCAAAATTCTGGAATTCTTTTGATAATAATGTAAAAGAAGCTTTAATTCTTAATACATTTTCTTTAAAGTTAAAGAATTATTCAAAAACTTCGTATGCAGCAAAATGAATAATTTTTTTTTTTTTTTTACTTTTGATTTTCAAAATCGTCTGTGCGTCGGTAACCTCACTACTCTTTGTTTATCAGCGAGCCTGTGCCTCCAGTGCCCACCATTTCCCTCTCCTCCCCCCCCCCCCTCCACCTCGGACTTCCTTCCTCCCGTACTATCTTTCTATCCTCTCATCAATCTTTCCTTACAAGAGAGCCTCTTTCTGTTTGTTAATGTGAGTTGGTATGTGTGCATGTATGTGTGTATTGCTCTGTCTGTCATTTTTTTTTACTATCGTTAAGGGAAATTGTTGTTGTTGTTGTTGTTGTTGTTGTTTTTTGCTATTATATTTTTTTTCTGTATGAGGGGACTGCATTCTACAAGCCCTGTTTTTTAGCAGTCCTCTCCATTTCCAGCAATATTGTTTATGCATTCACCACAGTGACGTAACAGTTATTTGTATCTCTGTTGATAATTTACCTGTATCTCTTTTACAATGTTATTCTGTTCATCGCATTGTGGTACTGATTTCATGACATCTGTGTATTCGAAATGTTTCATTGTATTTCTAATTATTTCGTTTGATGGAAATGAAATAAATCAACTTGAAAAAATGAGAACGAATTTGGTATTTCTCTATAGTCTTACCCACTTTACGCTCCATGGAATGTGTATTACATTTTTTGTATATAATACAGTGCTTGGGTGTGGGAGGGGTGTTTGAATGTCTCGATGTCTTTTTTTTCCTGGAAATTTAATAAGCATTACTTTATTATAAAAATCTCCTTAACAAAACCCAATAAGTCATGAATATCGCTGCACAACGACAGCGTAACCACAGTTTGTCTATTCCATGACTGTAAGTAATAATTTTCTTACTCTAATGTTTAACTTATCGAGCTATATTGTATTATATTTGTGGTATAATTATGTTATGTATTCTTTATGAAGTTTATTCATATTTGAGTTGCACACATAAAATTTAAACCTCAAGTTCAAAAATTTCATATATCTTTTATCATTGCAAAGCAAATTAAAGGATTACGATTTTTTTCACAAATTGTACGTAATTGAATTTCAGTTTTCCCCAGTCATGCCAGTGCACAATGTAAGACAGTCCACTATGTGATAACCATAACCTTGCTGTCATAACACACTGACTTAGCAGGGATCGTCACAGAAAACAATACTGTCCATAATTATCTATAACAATCTGTAACTATCCCTAACTATCCGAAAATATCCGCAACTCTCCGTAAGTGTTCAGAACTATTATGTGCCAATTTGTAAGAATATCCGCAAGTGGACGCAAGTATTCGCATCTGATCGTATTTGTCCGTATCACCCGCACTTTTTCTCGGTATGTTTTGAATAAATTTTCTAGTGATGGCAAAGGATCCGCGGGAGTCCGCAATAGAAATTACTTTTTTGGACGTAACGCCGGACGCAGAGCATTATGTGACTGGGGCTTTGTTTTGTGTTATTACACGTAACTATGACGTTGTATTTATTGGTAAATCGTCCTCCTTTTACGCCCTCGCATTTATGTCCGCAACATTTTGTTGGGCATTGACTCGTCAGTTCGTTTTTCCGATTGGCAGCCTTGTCACCGACAGTGATCTACATCCGTGCTTCAACTCCACTTACATGAATAATTCGCATTTCGCAGGGTTTTTTTACTGTTAGGATGTCGACATATCCTATTTTAGTGGAATTAACTATTTCCGGGATGGTAATAATGTGTGAGAGCGCTCTACTCTCTACAATCGCAGCCACAAGGTTACATTACATTTGATTGGATAGAATCTTCAAATCACTTTTCCGTGCTCCACAGAGCAAAGTGTCTCTTTGGGTGTAACATCGCGCAGAATGAACCATATGATCGGGATACGTCACTCCAAATGCGGACAGACGGAGATCGTGGGTGCAACAATAGGCTTGTAGTAACATTCTTTGGTCTCTCGGCAGCAACGTACGTCGCCGTGAACAAAGTCCTGGTCTCACACGACATCGTATCCAGGTTACCGGAGACAACGCCGGAGTATCTTAGGTGTTGCTGCGACATCTTTTTTGCTTTGCCTTTAGTCATTCTCTGTATTGGTCATTTCTCGATCACGAAAATTTTGCTATGGTTTACTCCCCGGAAAGCCGCGATGCATGCCCACGGGTTTATGGGAGGACACGATGTCATGTTGTTAGTCTGCACGTTTGGGATGTTTGCCAGTAATATCTTTGAAATCTGCTCCGCCATCGGTCTCATGGTATCCGAAGGGCACACTATTCTCTACTCCCTCTACATCGTAAGGTCTGTTGTGGCGATAGCCAACGTCGGACTGATGACGCTCTTCCTGATCATAGTTCAGCGACAGGCAGTTGTCGGTGGTCGTGAGAGGAAGTGGTCTTCGACTTGCCTACTTTACGCCATGACACTAGCGGGATCCCAGTGGGTGGTGGAACTGATAGATACCTCCTCGATATCCTTGGTCAACAGATACTTTGACGAGACATACGGCCATGTGATACATGTTCTCCTGGAACCATTCAGGACGATATATGGATTGCATTCTGCGCTGATTGCCTACGAAGCCTACAAGTCTCTATTTATGAGAAACACTCATTAACACTTCATCTTAAGTATCCCGCAGTATTGCAAATGGTTAACCATGAAACTGATAATCGTGAGGACCATACAAATACATAAAGATTGGTGAAAAGTCCATTGATAATTTTGTGTGGGAATCAGCCTGCGGGTTGCATCAGTTGATTACTTCATATCAATTATCAGGTTGTCTCTTTGGTGGAACACAGTTGAATTTCATAATATACCACAGAAATCAACAGGAATACAAATAACTTTTATAAACTTTTCAAATGCCCTACATCAAGATATTGAAAGTGATTGTTTGAAATAGATCCATACTCCCAGAACTGGTATTCATGAGGTCTAGAAAGTAAAATGTTTGTGCTCTTGAAAACATTTTCATATTAATCGAGCACACCATTACACAAAAATCTGGTATTAATATTATGTACCAACAGCTATAAATGTTACATTGAAAATTACCTCCTCCTCTCTTGAGTAATATAGGGAATACTTTTCCCTTCTTTATTTAATTATCTCTTCTTCTTTTTTCTTTTTTTTTTTCTTTTGCTAACAGCTTTGTCTATTGCTCGGTACAAACTTCTATACATGTACTATAAAACCAATGGAAGTAATAGATTTGATACTCTTAAAGATGATATTACACACAATTATTTACGTAAAGTATAAACACAGTGTTATAGGTACATATCGTCAGTTGAAAAAAGAAAAGGTTTCGAACTCGAGTAATCCGATTGACTACCATTATATAGGTACACACCCATAGTCGTTATTTGACATTGTTTTATACGCTGAACGCATGTGTATAAGCTTTGTAAATACATTCATCTAGTCACAGTCATGTAAGAATAGTAAAACTTAGACTCTAGTACCTTCACTTAAAACATTAACTTTCTAAAACGTTAGGAAAACGATACGCTATAATGAATTTGCTATTTGCTGTCTCTTGTTCGGAGAGTGCGAAATCACTGAGGCTATGCAGGTGGGGTGGCGGGAGGGGGATATCCCCTCCCACATGAAGGAGCTTTTGCATTTTTAGAATCGGAAAAACACAATCTAATGCACACTTTTTGTGGAATATTCGGAAACTTGTCAATCCCCAAAGTGTTCTATGTAAGTCCACGGAGGGGAAGCAAGCAAGGGAGGTTGGGTTGGGGGGGGGGGCCTTCCACACGAGGGAGTTTGCGCTCTTTTTATTGTAAGTCAACGATCTGGTGTACATGTAGTGTTTGATCTAAGTAAGTCTTCTGGTAAATCATGAAGCATTATAAAGAATCTGCATTCCATATCCATTAATGGAGGGCATTCCAAAGCTTGGGTCGGCCGGTCCAGAGATGTAAGGCTCTGTCTGCCCAAGATGTGCGGCTGAGAAATTTCTTCAATTGAACTTGGTTCGCTGATCTCAGACTACAAGCTGGTTGATGCCTCTGTATAAGAACTCGGAGATGTTAATATAGGATATAGGGAGATTTGCGCTTTAAACACAAGAACTCCGAGTTTGAAGTTAATGATAGGAAGCCAATGAAGATCTTGCAAAATGGGGCTATAACTGTGAGCCCTCTTCCTTTGTAGATCGAGTCGCCAACCGTGCAGCCATATTTTTTGAGTCTCTGTCTATGCCGTAGACTTTGGCTCAAACCAATCAGAATTGAGTTGCACATGTCCTGCTGATTTGCCAGGAAGGCATGAAGCAGTTCAGCACCATGTTTATTCACATGCTTGCAGATTCTACCGTGTGGACATCAAACACTTCCCTCGAAAGTCATGACAAGGGTTTGTTTGCTAAAACCTTTACATATCGGGGCGGATCCATAGAATGAGGCAGTTACTCTTGTGACATGTTTGAAAGTAATGCAAACAATGCTGGTGAATTTACTCTATCACGAGTAATGAATATAATGCTATGATAAGTACCTCTCCCGAAGGAAACTATATTGGTGTCGGTTCAGTTCATTGTATAGTGAAGGAGAAATTATCATCTACGTCGCAGAGACGGAAATATGGACAACTTTAGGTGATGTGTGCTTCAGGTACATATACATCTGAAGATATACAGATATCCTTTTCTTGGCGTGAAGTTGATAGTTTATTGTTGTCGTTGTTGTTTTTGTTGTTTTTCGTTACGATCATCAGTGGCGGATCCAGGCGGGGAGCACCGCGGGCGCGCGCTCCTCTTTAATTTTGGTTAAAACAAAAAAGAAAAAGAAACAAAATGGTGGGGGGGGGGGGGCGTGCGCTCCCTTTTAATTTTGTAAAGGCGCCCCTCCTTACGGAATTGCTGGATCCGTCCCTGTTTTTTACAAGTCACTCCCCGTCCCCTTGCCTTACTCCAAGGTGCTAGCCGCTGAGTGTGATTTATCCCTGAAGTTGAAGCTATGATCTGTACTGTACATTGGATATTGTTAGCCTTATCTAATGGTGTCGATACTGTTATGAGGGGACATGATTGTTTCACAAATGAATGATACAATGACAGTATGAAAGTAAACATGATAGTGCGCTAAATATATCAACTGAATCCGACTCACATGAGACTCAGCCTTTGCCAAACATTTTGTTGTGGGTTTTGTTTGTACGGCAAGAGGAAACAATAGTATAACTGTAAAAAAAAAAAGAAAAAAAAAGATGGACGTTAAGGGGCCAATCAATACTTCAGTGTCATTCAACTGATGTTGGCTACCTCATAACTTTTTCAGTGAACAGTAACTGTATAATCCCACCTTCTCGGAGCATGACGACAACATTCAGCACACTTTCCACGGATTAGAACTATACTCCCTCCCACAACCCCCGAAGAACCGCCCGACCTAACAGGTTTTCAAGGCGGATCTTCACCAAACTTGGCAAGTCAGGAATCCGTAGGGAGATAGGATCGGGGGGGGGGGGGGGATGTACCCCCTCGGGGCTTGGGGGCAAATTGGGGTCCAATTTTCACATTTAGGACTTCTTGAAAACGCATGGTCAATAAATTTTCAACCAAACTTGGCCACAGGAATTACAGCTAATAGTAATAATTTACATGGCAGAATATGTTTTCATACAATACCATGGGGACCATGCATGACCCATCGGGCCCCCAGCAGAGAACCCCCAGATTCTCCATATTAGAGATTTAAAAAAGATCTGTAACACCAGAAATACTATGAGGAAATATATTAGTGAGTTTACTTACTTCTAATCACTTGAGTTTTATGACAATGTATCATAAGATGCTACAATCATTGTACATTCCATTCTTTTGATCCCACATAGCTATACGCACCTTAATTTCTGTTACAAAAAAAAAAAAAAACAATGATGTCTCCATGTTCTTATCGAAAAATGAAATAAAAATTGAAATTGAATTCAATTTAATTGAGTGTTACTTTCAAGTTTGTTTATGACAGGGGTGGTCCCCATTTGGGCCGGGACCAAACTGTGGGACCAATTTTCCACATAGGCCTATTGATCTTCTTGAAAAAACATATGGTCAAATATTTTACAGACTTGACATGTATTTATATCGCCAGTGTGACAAAATATATACGAATGGATACCACATTCCCTAGGATGCTTCCATCCCCCCCCCCTCCCCGTTTGCTATTTAGATGATTAATATACATAGTCTGCAAGAGTGCGTGAAAGGTGAACCTGGGAGACTCACCATCAGGTGAGTGTATGGCAGACCAGACCGGGCCACTGAGTTTGTTGTTGAATTAATCGTGTCTTGATATAACAAAACGAGAAGACAGTTCCAATAATAATCTATCAAATGGATAACTAAAAACCTAATATTAGAATAGATTAATCAAACTGATATCACAGGTACTGATAACATTACCATATGTGAGTGTGTATATAAATACGTGACATTAAAGGGGGGGGGGGGAGGAAAATTAGACACAGATCAAACAATGACAAGATCCGGGAGACTGTCTTATGTACTCCACAATCATGATGAACGAAAATTCTAGTCACATGTGTCTTGGCATTAATTTGGTATAGTTAGTGAGGGCACGGTGTGTCTGTGATATACGATAGATAGACTCACCCGTTGTCGGTTCAGAGGATGCGGAAGTATAGGTTAGATATGGGCCTACGTCTCTGGGCAATATTTATTACATTGGGTACACGAGATATTCGTCATTTATTTAAGAGTTATAGCTTTCGGTCATCAATAGAGAAATGGATCGACTATTTATTTATAAGAGAAAGTGTTCATCGTTTGCGTGTATTATTTAAAGTACGCTTTCAGTCCACCTCCATGTTGGTGCAAATCTAAAGAAAATCCAAATATCGAAATAATAAACGTTTCGGCAAAATCTGACGTTATAGGGATGATTATGGTTTTGGTTGAGATGGGGGATTTAAGTCTTTAACTGCGTGATACCAATTAGAAATCACTTACATGAAATATCAAAGAGCATACAAGTTCTAAGAGGAATTCAATGTTTATTTGATGAAAATCGGTTTGGAATGGCTGAGATATCCAAAAACAAAGTAAAACAAAGTGGTAATACAATAAAAAGTGGGTTCCACTTTCTATCAGGACAATTTTTTGTTGCTTTTAAATATCTCAGTCATTTCAAAACCGATTTTATCAAAGTAACTTTTAACTCCTCTTAGAACTATGTGCTCTTTAAAATTTCATATAAGTGGTCTCTAAAATTTCATATAAGTGGTTTCTACTCGCAAGAATCTGAATCCCCTTCTTAGCCAAAACTATCCATCCCTCTAGGCAAGAAAGTTTCAAAACAAGTTTCAAATGTCTTTAGAACAGTGACTCGCAACACAACACCCAAATAATGAAGAACTGATACGTGGCATTGTGATAAATAAGTTTCCAATTGACCAGCACTCAGATCTTCCCCAACACATAAAACAAGGGCAAAAAGTTTGTATCATTCGCATTCATAGTTGCGCTGACCTTGTAATGTTGTATAGCTCTAAATATTTATTCTAAAAACTTTAACAATACGCCTATATCACTGTTTCATTTTGGATGTTACACTTTAAGATTCAATTTGTTAACATCTTATGTCCGATTTTAATGAAAATGCGACTTTTTTTCCCTATTTTTTAGTCAATCAACAATACGTGCCATTGCATTTTGTTTTTGCTTTCTGATCCAAGTATGTAACAACATTCTGAGATGAGCAAGATTTAATCGTGAATGAATTCAAACGAAACTATCTACATATTAACATAGATACCCATTTCATTAACCTCTCAACTGGCAGGTTTGTTTGTTTGTTTGTTTCACTATATAAAAAAGTGAGAGTAGTCTACCACCTCCGGACCACTTTCAGCATGATACTCGGTATAGGTGCCTATTGCCAACTGTTATTAAAAACATCTCAGGGAAAACATGATACCATAACTCAAGCACTACCATAATTATATATGATGGAAATTTAAGTTGACCTGCGATGTTTGCAATTAATCTCATTTATGCAACCAAGGATGATGAAGACGGCAGGTCATTATTCGTTTAGAACTATATATACCCCTGGGCAATTACCCCAGACCCTTCCCCTACTGACTCTAACCCCAGCCCTAATCCTATAACCCTAAACCTAATCCTTAACCCTAATCCTTACTCTAACTTAATTATCTCTAACCGGTATATTTTAGCCGGGGGTAATTGTCCTCCGAGGTAATTTCCCTGATACGCATTATTCATCTCGCAATGGGTAACACTCAGTTTCAACCTCTCTCTGATGTGAATCGACGCGAGTTGGCGCCACTTCTGCAAGGTTCCCCAGCTAGTGATATCATTCTGATCTTGGACATGTAGTCATTTTCCAGCTTCTGTTCGCTGATGCTTTGTTGTTTATTTGTAAACTAGTCAATGTTTTCACATAACAGGTTTGTTGCCTGAGGCGGTTTTTAAATTACTCAGAATGAATAGGCCTATAGCTACCCTGTCCAGTCAAGTGTCTTGTCATCCCACAAGATGGAAGAGGTTTCAGTAGGTATCCCGAAGGTGCACCACCCCTCTCTTTCAAAGGGGAAATGTTAAGTTCCTCATACGTTTTTTCTGTTCATTCCCTTTAATACTAAATATGGTATAGTAGGCTTTTGTATGTTGAGATCTATAACTGATATTTTTGTACATTATCTACGGAAATTCTTATTGCTTATGTCTCATCGGCATCCCATCGGTAATTGCAATTTTGCACAAAATGATCTTTGTGTTGCAGTTCGCACTTCTCTTTCACGGCTGTGATGTGCATGCACGCTGTGAGCATGCAGACTCGCTAGCGCAGCTAGCTTGCAAGCTTGCAAGCTTGCAAAGAGTACTAGCCAAAGAGATTATACACATTGTACCTATAATCTCTTTGGTACTAGCAGGGAGGTGGAGGAGGCGCACGCAGTGGCGCACTGCGTGCGCCTCTATACTCTTTGCTAGCTAGCCATCTTGCTAGCTTCGATCGCGAGATCGCCTCTAGCTAGCTAGCTAGCTAGTTATAGCTCTTTGGTTCGCATAATGTACCGTACACCACGACTGACTACAGACACGTTACTGATCCGAAGTATGACTTTCTGTATCTCCTGAAATACCAAATCAAAAATCTGGAACTTATGGCAGTCGGGCCTGTTGTGTCGCCTGCAGCTTTCCAGGCGATGCAAAATGTCGACATTGACGCTATTGTTGAGCTAGAAGAGAAAAAACTTCGCGTTCTTCTGCCTTGCCTTGTCCGAATGTCACTGTGCGCACCGCTGGACACGAGCGAGGCCTGGGTGCAGGGACGCAAGAAGTTACTGCGAGTGCTCTCGGGGCTGGAGGTGGTGAATTCGATCGTTGCTCTGCTGTCCGTGGATTTCAGCACCCTGGAGCAGGACGCACTGAAGGAAGCTCGAATGAGGTATGGCCAATGGGTAAACGGTTACGAGTACAGTAGATGGTGGTAGACGTGAACTCGCGGGATCGGGATCTACTCAGTATATATCCCCAACGTGTTGACCTCTACGTTTTTACATTGGCATTTTTGTCTGATACAAAAGAACACGACGTAATCTATCCTACTAAAGCTCTACGTCTACTAGAAAAAAGCAACAACAACAACAAAAAAAAAAAAAACATCTTGCGACATCACCGCAGCTCAGGCACGTCAGGGCATTATTAATCATGTTAATAGTAGTTAATAGATTTAATAAACATGGATAAACGTTAACGGGAATTCAAGTAACACATTTAAACTTCTTTTAGAAAACAGGGGGAATAACCCCGGGCTGGAAGTTCAACATAGTTCTATGTCAGCAACAAGTTGAGGATGAGGGAATGCTGATTAATTTTGAAATGAAAACTATACAGCTGGCTGTACACAAGTGTCACAATGTCGCTGTACACAAGTGTCACAACAAGCTTTGCACGGCGTCTGGTAGGGCTAAGGCCAGTAAGGGAATGTGTACTGTTAATTATGATAATAATGTAAACCCCCCCCCCCCCCCCAAAAAAAAAAAACAAAACAAAACAAACGAAAAAAAGAGAAGATATTTTGTGGAATTCACTTTAGATTTTATTTATTATTATTATTTTTTAGGTCACTTTATTGTCATGCAGCCACTGCGGGAATGATTTGCTGCATAGATACAAGATTACAAACTAAAAAATGGTATAAACTACAGGCAAGATCATGTTGCTGGTATTGGCTCTACCTGAGGCTGTAGGGTTATGGCTTTGCACGTAACAAGACTTAGGGTATATTTCAGAAATTGAAAGGGCGCCCGGGGGGCAATATATTGTGCACACGGCCCTAATCAAGCAGTGTGTGCGAATTTGAGTACCTATCAGGCACCGCGGGTTTGACAGCATGTCTTCCGGTACTGTACTGCGTGTATTGTGTGTGAGATTTGGCATTGGGATGCAGTGTGTGTACACCGTATGTGTCAGCCTGTGTTTGCGTGATGAAAGCACTTAGGGTACGCCACATGGTTGCTCTAATGCCCTTCCCTGTGCCCGCGGCGAGGCGTGATCGAGCGCGAGCGGAGACAAACAGGGTGCTGGGCATACTGTATCGATCTAGAACCCTGCTAGTTGGCACACAAACGGAACACAAAGAGTGGTAAACTTTCGTCCTTCAATCATGATTTTAAATGAATGAATGCTGAGTTAAATCTTAAGCAGGGAATCACTAGTTAATCCATTGAAGAGGACATATGTCCACTTGCGGCCAACCTTAGCAAAATTATTCTGTGAAATAATCATGACAAACCCCAAAATCTTATCCCGATTCGTCAGTCTGTTAGTGTTTATATCATCTACAGAGTTACCATTTTACTAGCCCGACCAACCAGAGCAGAGACAGACGCCGTGCAAGCGATATCGCGATCTCACAGTGTTTGATTTGCTAGCTCCGCAGAAGCACAGTAAGGCGGGCTTTCAGTGACCTTATCACTTGTCAAACGGTGTTCCATGCAGCAAGAAAAGCTCGCCAGCTGCTCAACAGTGCATGGTGGTTCACGGGATATCACCTTGGTATATGGCGAATGAGGTACTGATAATATAGGGCTGTAAAGTGCACAAAATGCCGAAAGGGGTTCTGGTACCAGTAGTATTACAGTACATCATGGTTATGTCAACTAATGTAACATCAGATATTGCGTCTAGCATGTTTTTGTTCCCAACATTTGTGTATTGTGTTGATTTTTAAAGGCAAAAGCTTGGTGATGTGGAGAATCATCTAACTGCTCACATCCAGCATGGTTTGGCCCTGGAGTTTGAGAAGAGTGACTCTGCCAGGAGACTGCGATTGCTCATCAGTGAAGTTCTCTTCATTTCAAGTCAGGTATGCTGCAAGAAGACATTGTTAATGTCCAGCTAATACTAAAGTAACCAGCAATTTTCACAGATAATAGATCAATCCAGAGACCATTTTATGAAATCATTTGTAGGAAGAACATGCAGGTAAAACTCTCTTTTAAAGGATAAATGCATTAAACATGGAACAGTCGTAATGACTTTACTAACACTTACTGAGCCTTCATTGCTTATTAGCACATATATCTTGACTCTTAAATGTCAGTGAACAAAGATTATCTAGTCCCCTTCATCCCTTTTGCATCACCTGTGGCTTCATGCACTATAAATGTGGCATGTGGCATTGTTACTTGTACATTTGTAAGTGGACTGTCCTAAATTTACGATAAGTCCATGCATAAGGCACATACATGAAAAGGGATGTATAATGTATGCCAAGGGTGTACACAGTCTTGAAGTGAGATGCTGGGAAACCAAGCCCACTAAAGAGGGTTTAAGTCTGGCACTAAAATTACAAAGGTAAAGCATGCCTGCATTCAGTCTATACCAAGAGTACCACAAGTCTCAATTGGCATAGATATAATTTTTTTCATTTTTGGTATTTTTTAAATCTCTAGATGAAATAACAATGAATATTTTTGAATATACATTTATATAACATTTTTGATATTTTTTTTTTAAGTCTAGATGAAATAACAATATTTTGCTATGTCATTGGTACAGAGTCATGCAAATCTCATTCACACAATCCAATTGAAATGCAAAAATTTGGATTAAAGTTAACAGTATAAATGTGTTTTAAATACGTAAATTTGTGAATATGCATATCTTTACATTGTATGTGTAATTTTTTTCTTCTTTTTTTTCCCCCTTCAAGGGATGACAATTTTTATGACTTGTAACAAATATCCTCTGCATTTTGGACATAATGCAAGTTCTCACACACAAAAATGAATATGCATACCAGGTTACAGGTATTTAGGAGGCAGATTCGCGTGCAAGTTGCTTAAACAGAATTTTTGTCATAAACAGTGGCAGGGTAGCCTACATTGTAAGATCATTCTGGACTGATACCTTTGCCTTGAGTTACATCCACATTTCTAGCCAAACTTCCAGTACAGTAAGTGTCATGTCTCTCTCTTTGCTTGTGATACACAGATCAAAGAGCCCACTGACTTTGCCACCAGATCCTGTGAGCTGTTTGAAAATGAGGTCTACCAAGAGGAGGTATCAGATGTGATCTGCATTGCACAAGCAGGTATGCTAATCAGATTCTTCACACTTTCCCAGACTTGGAACTAACTGATCTCTAGGGGGACACAGTATTTTCCTCTCTTTGAGCAGGATGGACATCAAAATTGTATTTGTTATGCCATGCTGTGTTACAAACAAACAAAGCTACTGTTTGCATCTAGCTATGATATTACTTCAAGACCTCCTATCTGAAATTTTGGTGAAAATGACTATTTCTTATTAATGGTCGGATTATCAGTTAAGTGATGTCCTGTCCAAATCCTAGCTGTCTAACTCTAACCCCCAAAATAAAGCCACCAAGGCATGGCAGAGGAAAGGCTCTCCCATTTGATGCAGTGATTTGGCTGCGATGTTTTTTGCTCTCCTGAACATTTGACATTTTGTAGATATGAGGTCTTGTCACCCCAGCGATGATATGTGCTTCTGAATTGGCATTGCTACAAGCATTATCTTGTGCTGTATTCTAAATTCTTCCAAAGCAGGTTGTGTGCTTGTATGAGTGTTCATGTTTCATGGTGTCTTTATTGTTCATGATCTTTAGATTCTTAAACGAGGAGGCCCCTGTAGGCTGGGGTGGTAGAATAAGCCTACTGTATCCATGCATGTCGTAAGAGGCAACTAAAATTGACAGTCTGTTTGCCGTGGACTGCAACCCGTGTCGGTGGAGAAGGGGATCCTGGTGATTGAGTGGAAGGTATAGCTGTGGCATACCCAAAGCAACACATCACTTTGGCCCTGGATTCACCTAGTCGGAGGTTTTACAGGCCTGGGTAAAACCAATCGGCTGGTGGTGTTTAGCCCTTAGACATTTTGTAATATTGTTCATGAAGTGAGCTCTATCTATCTTTGGCTCGTGAGCTATAGAGTTGTGGCATTGCTACTGTTTTAATATTTTGGACAACATGTCTAAGAAGGCAACTGCTTAATCAGGTCAATCGGGTTAAGCCCTGGTTTGCCCCGAGTATATCGCTGTTGTATCTCTGGTGCCATTGTGAGTGGTATGCCTCACATATAATGGCACCCCCTTGTTGGGCTCCGTGGTGGGTGGGGAGCAATAGTGATGAATTGTAATCATTTTAATATGGATACTTCAAACTCAAACCAGCCAAAGAAAAGGAAAGGTAGTGATTCTGACCCTGACCCTGGTCCAGGGTCATTTCCTCGTTTTTTGTTGATCCAAAGCAAAGATCTGGATCATCCACTCAGGTTGTCCCCCTTTGCGATCAGTAAAGGGGTTGAGGCTTCTGTGGGTACAGCCAGATTGGTTAAATGGTTGAGATCGGGTGACATACTTGTAGAGGTAGACCGCCCAAGTCAGGCAAAGAATTTGCTTTCACTTGAACGTTTCGTGAACATCCAAGTTAAAGTCTCACCTCACAGGACACTGAACTCATGTAAAGGAGTAATACGATGCCCCGAATTAAGGGATTGTAGTGAGGAGGATATTGTGCAGGAGCTGGCAGATCAACAGGTGACCGGTGCACACTGTAAATCAAAATAGAACAAAGCGACCCGCAAACACAATCTTCCTAACCTTTAAAGGAGAAGTCCGGACGATTTTGAATAAATATCGCCATAATCTACATAAATCAAGGACAATAATGCCTAAGTTTCATTGAAAAAAACCCTCCCAACTCATCACAATCGATTTTTTAGCATCACCAATTTTGAATCGTAACTGTTCAATTTCTGTACGGCGGCGAGAAAGATCACGTGATGGTGTGACGTATTAGCATCACATTGCTTTTTGTTTGGAGCGTCAGCTGGCTCGGGGAGCCCTGCTTGAGCAACGGCGATACGGGCCGAGTAAGCGGTAGCATTCCGCGTGGTTCCGGCCACGCAGCGGATGCACGCGGCATGATCTATTGCTTCACTTCGAAAATGCCAATGTGTGAAGCGTTGGGTGTTCTAATAAACCGGGCGATGGCCAGAAGAAGAGTTTTTTGCCATTCTGAACCCAGAAAATGAGCGGGAAAGGTGTGCAAGATGGCTCTCCAATATTTTAATTGACAAGTTTGTCGTCAAGACTTACAAATACTACTCGATGCAGCCTCGTCATACTCCCCACCAGCAGCGTAACTGCAACCAGCAGCCCCATACGCATAGCGTAATGGGGCTGCGCACTGTAGCATTCAGGATCATGATAAGGTAGTATCGCGGATAAATATCAACTTGAAATCAAAAAATTTCTTTAATTTGAAGACTTACCAGTGAAGTTGAAGTATTGACAACAGGCTTTGGGCAACGTTTGGTTCTGCCGATAGTCCCCTTCTGTTCGAATTAATGACTTGATGTGACTCGGTCGAGAGGAACCTGGGAGAGCTACATTGAATTGACGGCCAGCGCATAACCGGAGATGTGTGCGCAAAGAGATGTATCTTTGTGTGTGCGCCTGTGCTGGCCGTCAATAATTCAGTGTAGCTCTCCAAGGTTCCTCTCGACCGAGTCACATTAAGTCATCAATTTGAACAGAAAAGGACCATTGGCAGAACTAAACGTTGCCCAAAGCCTGTTGTCAATACTTTAACTTAACTGTTAAGTCTTCAAATTGAAGAAATATTTCAATTTTAAGTTGATATTTATCCGCGATGCTACCTGATCAATATCCTGAATGCTACAGTACGCAGTCCCATTACGCTATGTGTATGGGGCTGCTGGTCGCAGTTACCGGTGGCGGTACTATGATGAAGCTGGCGCTGGCGTTTCTTCCGTGGTTCAAGTTATACTGTCGTAATTTACCACCGTCAGACATACTCAACAGTCTCGGACAACACGAGAGGCAATAATTCTGAAATTGACAGACTGATTTCAGATTGTTTACACTCAGAAGTAAAAAAAAAAAACGATCACGGATTGTGAGAGCATTTTGCAGCAGCAGACGGTTTGTAAATGTATGCCTGATCACTCTGATGACAACAATATCCAATGAATTGTAAATTATGGGGTGGCAATATTACAATACATATAATATTTCAATAAAATGAAAATGTTATAACATTGCAACTATTTTACCTTAATCTTTGACGGATTTTGTATAGATATGTACCGAAGATTATTTGAATAAAGAAATACAGCATTTGGCAACAGCACTCCTAAAACAGTATACGGACTCCTGCGGTAGAGCCAACTAGGCAGACCTCGGCAGGCATGCAGATACCGCGCCGCAGTCAGCAGTGCAATGGGAGATCGCTGCGTAGCTGGGCTGCACTGGCGGTGCTCTGCTGAGGAAAGTGAGTCTGTGACGTCACGCGCAATGCGTACTAGGACAGATAGTACGAAGGGCTGCTCGCAATGGATTCGAACATGAAGAATTACCTTATTTTAAAAAAAAATCATAGTAAATGTATCTGATGGTCTTTTCTCGTCGGGAAAAGGGTATTAGATTCATGAAATATTGTTCTTTACACGGGAAACGGCTAATAATCGTCCGGACTTCTTCTGTCCCACAGTATGTGAAAGCAGGTTATCTTCTCGTCAGAGTTGAGACTTATATACCGAATCGGTGCTTTAGGTGTCAACGATTTAGCCATTTCCATGGGAACTGTACAAGAAAGGCATGTTGTGAAAAGTGTGGCAAGGAAGACCATGTTGCCACAGACTGTAAGGGCATGGAGAGCTGCGTAAATTGCTCCGGTAATCATGCAGCTAACTCCCGGGCATGTCCTCAGTGGGTTGAAGAGAAAGAAATCCAAAGGATCAAAGCTCTTAATGCTCTTTCGTACCCCGAGGCACGGAAAGTGTACAAGTCCCAACATGCCCAATTGACAGCCTATGCCAAAATCACCAAACAAAACACTGACAAGAATAACCAACGACCAGTAATGAGACAGAGAATGGCAGTAGCCACTCAAACTGACTTAACATGGGTGAACAAAAAAGAACCTGTTTTGATTGAGAAATCAATCAATCCGGACAAACTGCAACCTGAAATGGCAGTAGCCACTCAAACTGACTTAACATGGGTGAACAAAAAAGAACCTGTTTTGATTGAGAAATCAATCAATCCGGACAAACTGCAACCTGAAAAACAGAGTCAACAGAAAACAAAGAAAGTACAGACTTCGACAACAGACACCTGGCGTAGTCGTAGTCTGCCACGTGATCACCCTGGAAAAACAAATTCCAGCACCAATCTGCAAACCAACAAAATAACAGCTAACAAAAATAGAACTCAAAGTGATGTAGTGAATCCGACGTTAATGGATACAATAAAGACAAAGAACAAATTTCAAGTTCTGGAGGATGATGCGATGGATGTCACCAATCACCACGCCTCCTCCAAAAATCAAGGTAGCTCCTAGATCAGATACTACCTGACATGTCGAGTTATAGGAAAGGTAAGGCCGTCGTACAGTGGAATTGCCGTGGGCTTAAAGGGTGTGTACAGTTCTGGTCGAGGTGAGGATTTACCTTTTAACGTTTTGCGAGATATTCAGAAGCCACCCTATGAGATGTCAAAAAGCGTGCAGTTCTAAGGGGTATCAAAAGTTTATTCGATGAAAATCGGTTTTGAAATGGCTGAGATAGATAAAAACAAGGTGAAACAAAGAGATCCTAATAAAGTTGTGGCATGTCGCCTTTTATTATTAGCACTTTTTTGGATATCTCAGCCATTTGAAACCAATTTTCATCAAATAAACGTTGAATCCTTCTTAAAATTACATGCTCTTTCATATTTCATGAGAGGCTTTTCATTATCTCACTTAGGAATGTTCAAAACATGAATCACCACCTCAACCAGTACTATACAGTCCCTTTAAGCCTAACTATGAAGAAATTAAATGTATTTTGTGTGATTATAACCCTTATGTTATGTGTTTACAGGAAATAAAGTGAATTAGATAATACTAGTCAATATACCCGTGGAGTGCCAGAAATCCTCTTTGGGGATTCTCCCAAAATGGTCAAAGTCACTGGGTCAACGGAGGTCAAATAACTGTTTTGCGCTACTCCTTGGTCCGATCTTGGCCAAACTTGCTGGAAGCATAAGTAGGCGTACACCTGGGAATCCCCATATTATGAGTAGGACTACATAGCGCCCTCTATCGGGTGTCTGATTATATTTCTGGGGAATCCCCGTATAAGTAGGCCTACATAGCGCCCTCTATCGGGTGTTTGCTTATTGCAGCTGACGAAGATTAGAAGTTATTTGACCTTTGACCCCAGTGACCTTGACCTTTTCAAAAATGAACCCCTCAAGGGCAATTTCGTGTTCAACCTGCATCCACCCACTAAGTTTGATGGAGATCGGACCAAGGACCTGGGAGGAGTAGAGGAACAAACAGACAGACAGACAGACAGACAGACAAACGTTGCTCAAATTATAGTATGATGATGATTTCATTTCGGGGATATGATTTGTATAGTAAAACTAAAGTTTCTCCGGTGGATCAAAGACGTATTGGAGGTACTTCTATATTAGTTAAGAGGGGAGTCCCACATGAAGCTATAGAGCTCCAGACTCCTCTACAAGCGATGGCAGTGAAGGTAAGCCTTCACTGCACATTTATCATATGTTCCATATATATCCCCCCAAGTTATGATCTCACACAAGCTGTACTAGACAGATTAGTCAACGAGCTTCCAGCACCTTTTTTATTAGTCGGTGATTTTAATGCTCACAGCCCTTTTTGGGGTGCCAAAGATTAAACAGATTTGGAAACATTGTTGAATCAATACTGAATAACTTTGATTTATGTTTTTTAAATGATGATTCTTTTACTTATCTTCATCCGGCCTCCGGTTCCATGACGGCTATTGATCTCTCCATTTGTTCACCAAATATCTTTATGGACTTTCAATGGAAAGTTCATAGTGAACAATGTGGGAGCGATCATTTTCCTATATTCATTGATATTATCAACCAGTTGCCAAAAGAGAGGGTACCAAAATGGCAACTTGAAAAAGCAAATTGGGATACTTTTTTAAATCAGTGCTTGCAAAACATTAATCATGATTCTTTTCAGGATGAAGAAGATCCTTTGACATTGTTTGTTGAAAAATTAGTTAGTATAGCTAGTGACACAATACCCAAGTCTTCCGGTAATGCACACTCTAAACATAACCCATGGTTTAATGCCGAGTGTAAAGAAGCTGTCAAATGCCGCAAAAGGGCATTACGAAAATTCAAAAAATACCCAAGCAGTGAAAATTTATGGAAATACCGTGAAGCACGAGCAAAAGCACGTCATATTATAAAGAAAAACAAACGTCTGTCGTGGAAAAACTATGTCACTAAATTAAATGTCCATACTTCCCTTACTAAAGTGTGGGAAATGGTGAGAAAGATTGCAGGAAAACATTTGAGTGCTTTTGTATCGTTTCTGATTGGATCAGACGGTGTTAAATACACAGAGAAATGTGACATTGTCCAGCTGTTAGCTGATGAAATTGAATACAATTCATCAACTAACCATTACACTCCTGCTTTCCAGATTTATAAAAATCAAGCAGAAAACCAACAACTTAATTTCACATCGAACAATAAAGAGAATTATAATGTTGAATTCAACATGACAGAGCTGAAAAATGCTCTCAATAAATGTCATGATACATCAACAGGTCCAGATGAAATCCATTATCAATTTTTAAAGCATCTTCCAAAAACATCACTTCAGATTTTATTAGACAATCATATTCAACAAAATTTGGAGAACGGGCCATTTGCCGATTCTTGGAAGGAAGCAATCGTTATTCCTATACCAAAACTGGGTAAAGATTTGTCTAAACCAACAAACTTTCGCCCTATTTCCTTAACGAGTTGTCTTTGTAAGTCTATGGAGAGGATGATAAATTTCCAACTGGTGTGGTTGTTGGAAAAGAATGGCATGATATCCAACTTTCAAAGTGGTTTTCGTCACAACCGGAGCACAGCTGACCAATTAATCCGACTTGAATCTTTTATTCGTGATGGTATTATTCGTGGTCATCATGTTGTATCTGTCTTTTTTGATCTTGAAAAGGCCTACGATACCACTTGGAAATACAGTATCATGAGAGACCTGTACAATCTTGGGTTGAGGGGCAGGATGCCCATTTTCATCCAGAATTTCCTCTCAGATCATGTATTCAGAGTTCGCCTTGGGGCGACATTGTCTGAACTACACAATCAGGAAATGGGTGTTCCTCAAGGTAGCATCCTTTCGGTCACCTTGTTTTTGCTGAAGATCAATAGCATTGTGGAAGTTGTCAGTCCAGGGTTTGATAGATCTCTGTTTGTTGATGATTTTTGTATTTCCTGTTCATCTGAGAGTATGTCAACCATAGAAATTTTGTTGCAAAATTGCCTGAACAGAATTGGAATGTGGGCAGATGAGAATGGCTTTCGCTTTTCCAAAACTAAGACTCAAAGTGTGCATTTTTGTAATAAGCGATCTTTACATCCTGATCCTGAAATAAAAATGAATGATACAATCATCCGAGTAGTTCAACAGACAAAATATCTAGGCCTCATTTTTGATAACAAAGTGAACTTTAAAGCTCATATTGATCATGTAAGACAAAAGTGTCAGAAAGTTTTAATTCTTTTGAAGGTTGTTTAAAAAATGAACTGGGGTGCAGATCATGTTGTTCTACTCCGACTTTGCAGGTCATTGGTTCGATCGAAACTGGACTATGGTTGTGCAGTGTATGGCTCTGCCCGTAAGTCTTACCTTGAAAAGTTGAAACCCATTCAGAATCAAGGTCTTAGGCTTTGCTGAGGGGCTTTTCGTACATCTCCTATGGAAAGCCTATATGTTGAGGCTAATGAGCCACCCTTGCATTTAAGGTACGAAAAGCTATCACTACAATATGCCACCAAACTAAAAAATAATCCTCGCAATCCGACGTATACTGGTACTTCCATGCCTCGTTACAGTAATTTCTATACTCTCAAACCATCGGCCATTAAACCGTTTGGTTTCAGAGTCAAAGAAGCTTTGCTACATATACTCAACATAGCCAACATAGCTCCATTTGTAATTCCTAATATACCACCATGGAAGATTGTTGAACCAGTAATTGATTTAACATTGAAGACACTTAAAAAGGACTCTACAAGTGACTTAGTTTTCTTAAATAGATTTGGAGAACTTAAACACAAATATCGAAACTACCGGGCAATTTATACAGATGGCTCTAAAGATGGACACAAGGTTGGTGCAGCATTTTTAAGTAGATCTGAAAAAGGGCAACTTAGAATACCAGACCATTCATCTATCTGGTGAGCTACCGCCTCTGAAAATGGCGCTCGATTTCGCAGAGAATAGTGATGACAGACGCGTTGTTGTTTAAACCGATTCGTTGTCTAGTGTCATGGCTTTACAAGGTAGAACTCATAAACACCCTTACATCGTTCAGCTATTGGAGACTCAGCATAAACTCGCTTGTCTCGGTAAGCAAGTCATTTTTGTTTGGATACCAAGTCATCGAGGAATTTTAGGCAATGAAAAAGTTGACAAGTTAGCAAAAGAAACCCTTAAAGGTAGGGAATACCTTTTACAGACCTCCCAAAATGCAGCAAAACATTAAATATGAACCTCAGGGGACTTGTTTAGGCCACTGCTGAGAAATTTGGAAGTCAACAGTTATCTACAATTTGAATAATGCACAAAACTCAACTACTCAGTAGTTCTGTGTGTCAGCCACACTTAAGCCTTTTTGTTTCAGTCTTCTGTATTTTTTTATCTATAAACACAAATCTAAAAGTTTAAGAGCTGATGTAATAACATATGGAGTGTGTGGCAAGAATGTATATAGAAATGTTTGTAAGTTTTGATGAACTTTCTTCACAAAATATACATGATGGACACACATGCAGTGCATGGGTCTGCAAAGGTAGCCTAGTAATGTACTGGAATTTACAGTGAGCCCCGACAAAAAATTCAATTCAAAATCTAACGGTCAATAAAAATGTACTAAATGTTACCTTCCACTTTCAATACTTTATGGGAGTTTCTAAAATGATACTCTCTTCAACATACCACTGTATTTATACAACTATTCATTTAAGGCATGCAAATGGGATTCCCTACCTTTAATATGGACATAACAGACATCAATAGTAATACCTTACACAGATTTGAAATCTGGACTGATTTTGTACATAAGCAAATGGCAGTCACAGTGGGATGCAAACCTCGATAATAGACTGCGCCAACATCACCCTGTCCCTGTCATTCAACCACCTAATACTCTGCCATTAACAAAACGACGAGAAGATATTGTGTTGACCCGTGCTTGCATTGGTCATTCTCATTTAACACATGCTTATTTATTTGCAGCCGAGAATCCTCCTCGCTGCATATCATATGATTGTTTATTTACGATGAAACACATTCTGCTTGAATGTGTGGAGTTCACTCACATTCGCACAACTTATTACAATGTTCCTGATTTGTTAACTCTATTTAGAGACGTTTCACGTGGAACAATAGTATATAGCTTTTCTAAAAGCTTTTCTAAAAGCTATCAATTTGTTATCAGTTCTAAATACATGTAGGCAACTGTTTGAATCCTAGTCACAACAGGTATACCCTTGGGCAAGGTATCTTATGCTAATTGCCTAGTCTTTCGGAGGAGACTTTAAATTAGTCGGTCCCATGTAAAGGAGAGCCACACCATTTGCATGTTAAAGAACCTCTTCACTTTTCGAAAAGAGTATGGAGTTATCCCGGTGAAATAGTTCACTGTGTTTTTAGTCAATACGTTATATGAATATTATGATTGAGATGCCTATTATTTTTACTGTGCATGTTAAAACTGTATATGAACTTAGATTAAGCTAAACTGTTCAACAATTGAATAACACTAAACGTGTTGATAGTGTCGTTAAGCATATATCAATCAATCAATCTTAAAACGAGGAGCTCTTCTTCAGTTTCTGCAGTGACAATAGAGTTGATGGCAATACTTCAGAATTACATATGTATGTTTTAAAGGGATTGATAGTAACTGATCAGTGGGAATCAGTGGGGATGCTGGGGGATGATTGTTCCAATTCTTGTGGGATTCATTTAAAAGTACATTATATATCTATTGTTGTGTGAAAATTATTTGCTTCAGAACGGTCTCATATTCAAGTAATGTGCAGTTTAATGCCTCGTCAGTGTACAGGCATGCTAACCTGGAAACATTTGAACATTTTAAACTACAAGAAACCCAAACAGAAAAGACCAGAGGATAGTGACCTCAGTTGTATCAACTTACAACTGTAAATGTCCACATGGACTTCTATAGAAATTCTTGCCAATCTGATAATAATTATTAAATAGGCTATTCTACCTTTTCTACCCCTTTCTACACTAACTTTATGTGACTTTGACACTGTCAGAGCTGCCATCTCTGCTACCAATGAACAAGCTAGCTGAAGTACTACTGAGGGTTAAGCTGGGTCCCACAATGCTTTGCCGTTTGGTGGCCAATGTTCCAGACAGCTTTTTCCAAGGTATATATTGTGGCTTCTCACTGTAAGAGACATCGTCTGGTTTCGTTTTGTTAGACTATAAGTATCGGTATGTAGATTAGCTCTTACTGCATTTGCGCAAGTGGTGCTGCAACATACATCAGACAGAACACATAATCTCTTTTCTATAGACCGATTCAAGCGACTGTTCATGGAAGTGCGCCCTCTTAAGGCGACGCCATAACTGGGGGCCAAACAGGCCGGGTCGGCAAGCGCCCCGCGTGCGTGGCAAGGGTGCCAGCGACAGCCAGTGCTTTTACCACCCAGCGCCAGCCGGCCAGCTAGCTATCTCTGGCGCTGGCAGCGATCGACGCATCTGGCTTTGTCTCAACTGTAGTCTACATTTTTTTTTTTTCGCTAGCTGACTAAATATAAATAAAATTAAACAACTTGTACCGACTGTGAGCGAATGGGTAGATGACATACGGCTGTAAAAAACTTGAATTTCAAGGTAAATATCGGTACGATCCGTGAATGTTTGTAGACTCTATTTCTTTAGCGATGACTTTTTAATGGGTACTCGCATGTAAGCCCCGTATATTCACATTTGTGTATACCATCTGTAAGAGAATAAAAACCGCTGGGGAGAATTATTGCTAGGCGCAGGCAGACGACTTGCTAGTAAGCCTAGACTATTGACAAGTTTTCTGATATAATTAGATACAATATGGATGGGTCAATCCACGTCAAATCAACCAATTTTCAGACAATTTGTAACCCGACCCCCTTCAATTTTTTTTTAACCCGCACCAAATGTGCCCCCAAGTGTCTGACGGAAGATTCTGAAATATTTTGTCCCAAGGTCAAACGGTTGCTAAGATACGGCCTCCCTTAGCAACCAATGCGTGGCTGAATAACCGAGTTTAAATAAAATTTGCTATTTTTGATTGACTGCTGGAACCCAATTAGATGAGATACATTGCTCATTTTCTGTAAATTGGAAGAACTTTATGACCTTAACATGTACAATATATTATGGCGCGGATCTGACAATCCGTTATTGCGCAAGAGGTCACTGAAAATTGTGTTAAGCGTCAAAGTTAATGTTTTCGGGTGCATGTTTGGAAGCTGATAACTTCAAAATTCAATTAGCTGAGATCCCACTATTATGCATATTTGGAGACTCTCACTTGCTCTACACACCTACCAAAAATCGGCCAAAAAGTATGCGTCGCTTTCTTGTAGGGCGCCCTCAAAGTTGGATTTTTTCAAAAAGTTGTCAAGTTCAAGGTCACAAATCACCCCACGTCCCATCGAGGAGTGACACCAATTTTTGTGTATTGATAGACATTTACTTATATTTTCATTGGTTACCAAAAAACTTTTGTAACCGGAATGTTTAATAGCTGGTTTACGCATTCGAAACTGGTCATAAACACCCCCAAAATCAACGTAAAATGACACCTGGGGTTTACAGCACATTTCAAATTGTGATAAATCAGAGATGAAGTGCCAAGACACAATGGTATCTTCTGTGATGATAGTCTGTAATTAGTACAAAAAGGATATACATCACAATTCGTTTTGTCTTATTGGCAATGACCTTGAAAATGTAGCTGAAAACAGCAAAAAAACAATAAATCAGTCAATTTTCTGTAGCCACAATGGTGTTAAAGTGTGTTTACACTGACTTTCATTTGTCTGCCATTTCAGTACTCTTGGTGACTTTAAGCTGAAAACTGCTAATCATGTTCCATTTTTATTCTATTTTAATCTACAAATAATATTTCAGGTCATCTTTAGATCTTTTGACCTTGACAATGTTCTGAAAATAGCTATAAATTCCTTAATATTAGCATATTCCCAACACACAAGATTTAGCCATATTTCAAAACTGATTTTTCTCTCAGGTAGAATGCCTGATCATATTTATATTTACAGTACTAATTGTAGTCTGTGACCAGTATTTAGAGGATCTGGGATTAATTTATTTGTCTAACATGACAATGACCTTGAAAATACAGCTGAAAAACATAAAATCAATAATTGTTCAAATTTCCAGTAATTATAGGGTGTTTGCACCGACTTTGAATAGTACGTCATTTTAATATCAATGATGAGTTACAGCTGATAATTGCAAATCATGTTCCCTCTTTTTTCCATTTTGAGCTACAAATAGTAACAAAAGTCATCATTTGACCTTGACAGTATTCTAAAAATAGCCATAAATGCCTTGAAATGAGCATATTCACGACACTTGATCTTTACAGCACATTTCAAAATTGATTTTTTTTTTCACAGACAGAATGCTGAGTGTGTGAAATTCAGAACCAGAAAATCTAAGTCAATGACATTCATAGGATGGAAGTAGTCTTGAAATTGTTAGTGTTTTGATCACTGTAGGTTTCTGGTTAAAATGTTAATGGAGATAATAATGTGCATCCACAATCTATAGGCCTACAACCTGGATAAATTAGAAACTACTGCATGTGTGTACATTGATCATTACAGATCCTCAAAGCAGGGAGGTGGAAGAAACCTCCCTGCTCAAAGTATCCATTACAGACTACCAATACTGCAAATATCAACAAGATCAGGCATTCTGTCTGTGAAAAAAATCAATATTGAAATATATGCTGTAATGCTCATGACTGCGTGTTGTGAATATGCTCATTTTAAGGCATTATGGCTATTTTAAGAATAATGTCAAAGTTAAATGATATGGATGTGACTTTTGATACTATTTGTAGCTCAAAATGGAAAAAAAAAAGGAACATGATTTGCAATTATCAGCTATAACTCATCAGTAATGTTAAAATGACGTACTATTCAAAGTCGGTGCAAACACGCTATAATTGGCAATTTGAACAATTATTATTGATTTTATGTTTTTCAGCTGTATTTTCAAGGTCATTGTCATGTTAGACAAATAAATTAATCCCAGATCCTCTAAATACTCCTTACAGACTACAAGTACTGTAAATTTAAATATGATCAGGAATTCTGTCTGAGAGAAATATTTATTTTGAAAATGGTTAAATCTTGTGTGTTGGGAATATGCTAATATTAAGGAATTTTCAGAACAATGTCAAGGTCAAAAGATCTAAAGATGACCTGAAATATTATTTGCAGCTTAAAATAGAATAAAAATGGAACATGATGAGCAGTTTTCAGCTTAAAGTCACCAAGAGTACTGAAATGGCAGACAAATGAAAGTCAGTGTAAACATGCTTTAACACCATTATGGTTACGGAAAATTGACCGATTTATTGTTTTTTGCAGTTTTCAGTTACATTTTCAAGGTCATTGCCAATAAGACATAACGATTTGTGATATATTTCCTTTTTGTACTAATTACAGACTATCATCACAGAAGATACCATTGCGTCTTGGCACTTCATCTCTGATTTATCACAATTTGAAATGTGCTGTAAACCCCAGGTGTCATTTTACGTTGATTTTGGGGGTGTTTACGACCATTTTCGAATGCGTAAACCAGCTATTAAACATTCCGGTTACAAAAGTTTTTTGGTAACCAATGAAAATATAGGTAAATGTCTATCAATACACAAAAATTGGTGTCACTCCTCGATGGGACGAGGGGTGATTTGTGACCTTGAACTTGGCAACTTTTTGAAAAAATCCAACTTTGAGGGCGCCCTACAAGAAAGCGACGCATACTTTTTGGCCGATTTTTGGTAGGTGTGTAGAGCAAGTGAGAGTCTCCAAATATGCATAATATTGGGATCTCAGCTAATTGAATTTTGAAGTTATCAGCTTCCAAACATGCACCCGAAAACATTAACTTTGACGCTTAACACCATTTTCGGTGACCTCTTGCGCAATAACGGATTGTTAGATCCGCGCCATAATATATTGTGCATGTTAA
Source organism: Diadema setosum (assembly GCF_964275005.1). Classification (NCBI taxonomy): domain Eukaryota; kingdom Metazoa; phylum Echinodermata; class Echinoidea; order Diadematoida; family Diadematidae; genus Diadema; species Diadema setosum. The sequence goes on along the minus strand of NC_092688.1, from coordinate 30,305,490 downwards.
GGTCATAAAGTTCTTCCAATTTACAGAAAATGAGCAATATATCTCATCTAAACTGGCTGCAGCAGTCAATCAAAAATAGCAAATTTTATTTAAACTCGGTTATTCGGCCACGTATTGGTTGCTAAGTGAGGCCGTATCTTAGCAACCGTTTGACCTTGGGGCAAAATATTTCGTGAGGGCACATTTGGTGCGAGTTTAAAGAAAATTGAAGGGGGTCGGGTTAACAGCATTGGTTGATTTGACGTGGATTGACCCGGATAAGAATCGTGAGCTAAATATGGCGCAAGTATAATAAATAAATTGCAAGCTATCAGTTAACTTAATCTTTTTAGGGCAGGCTTTTGCCTCGGCAGGCTTTTTTTTTTTGAAACTCGGGAGTGTCGGGCCAGCAGGGTAGAATCTGTCTAAGGTTAGATCTTGTCTAGAAATCTAGGCAAGAGTCCAAACTAGGTCTAGACCTATTGACTTCTAGAATCCTACATCCTATATCAGTTTCGGTTGTCGAAAACTTCAGGCAAGCCTAAGTAAACCAAACGGAATATAAATCTAGGCGTTTCTAACGACTACGTCGCCTGATGTCTACAACCAAAACTTCTAGGAGCCTATTGTTTTAGGTCTAAGTAACCTTGCATAATGTCACGCGGCTAACGCCTAATATTATAATCTACAAAAGTGATTTTTAAATCATACTTTCTTAGTATGATTATGAAACGGATATGCTTGTCACCATCCATGGTTTAATATTTATAAGTATCACTTTATCAAAAGTCAAATTCAGAGTTCCAGGCCAAAATTGAATAGGCCTATGGTCAATTCAGTGCTGAACATTGAAGAAGTGAAAACAATATAAGAATTTAACGCATCTTGAAACATTTATTTAGCTGTAGTGTAGGCTGTAAAATGTTTGTCATAATAATGAAATCTAGCCAGGAAGTGTATTCTTACTTTTGCAAATAGGACACCAAGGATAAGAAAAAAAAAATCAGTGAATTATCAAATTCTTTGATCTAAACTTGTCTTCTAAGATGAACAACATGTTTTACGAATATGCAGTGATAACTTAATCGAAATAGATAAAAGAGAATCTAGTAGACATAGTTTGTTTCGAAATCTGTGTATTTTTTATACCGTTGTAATTCACTTAATTGTCTTTAATTCTTGCCTTAATTTATCATGCGTCAGCGGTGTCTAAATTTCACACACTGCCGTGCCAGCTTCCATTTCCATTTTTCTGTTATTTGTGCACCCAGCAACTGCACAATATGTTTTCCTGATCCTTCCTTTGAAGCTTTCATTGTAGATCAATATGTCTGAATCACTCATATCAATTTGTCTAAAAGAAAAGCATTAAAAACCGCTGAATGACTTTTCCCACAGTGAGTAAACAATCACAATATTAGCGCGGCGGTCGCCGGCCGCGGCGCAGTGGCCAGGCCCGGCTAACTATGCGCGATGGGTACGCTAGGCTGCTGAGCTGTAAGTGCAACTCGCTGGGTAGCTAGCTCGCTGGAAGCCCCCGTTGGCCCCCAGTTATGGCGACCGTTATAGCGCCGCTAGCGGCGGTAGGTGAATAGGTCATCGAAATTGAATCGGTCTATACCTTGGGATTGGAAACTATTCTTATTCCAGATCATGTTACACTTCTCAGGAGAAAATTCTGTGTTTAGACATGAACAAATCAAAGTTTGCATGCTATGTGAAATTTACTGGTGTGCTAGCCTTACACAATTTCTCTGTCAGAGAAAAGGAATAATTATACAGTCTGAGTGTAAATACTGAATTCAATTTTAGTCTTGCAGCAAGATTTTATCTCCAGAAAAAAAAGAAAAAAAAATCTCTCAAGATTTTTAAAATAAGGTGGGCTCAGGTGGGCTGCCATGAATGTAAACTGTGATGCTTAGATGAGAGCTAGACCTATGGGTTCTTATTTGTATTTAAAGACACATTGCTCAGCAAGAGAATTTAATCTATAAATGTATATGCTGGTGTGCAAAGTGTATAATGTAACATTCCTTACCGCCGACATCATTCTCGAGTGAAGTCAGCATTTTATGAAATCGGTTTATCAGCATTTCCCACAGTTTAAGGCTGCAGTAGAATCTGTTACCATTTTCATTTAACATTGAATTTACTTGTATGACATGAAGAGAAATATGCTAATGTATAATGAACAATGAACTCACTTTCCATCCTTTTCTTGACCCCCCCCCCCCCCCAAACATCAGTTTGTCACATTTTGATCAAGAGCGGAGAGAGGCAGGATGAAGAGAGCGTTGGTGGGCGTCGCCGCACTGAGAGCCTACGACTTCTAGCTGCCATGAATCCAAGTCAGACACTCAAACTTAGGGCGATGGCTGTGAGTATTCCCTATGTGAAATCATTTCTTCACTAGCAACTCGCAGACAGCTTGTTTGATTTCAGTTATGCTTGATATACTACCTCTCTGTAACCCAGCACCAGGAAGTGTTCAGCCATGTCTTGTAAGTCTCATCAAGGAGGTACTAGGCGAGCTCGCCTACATAGTACCTCCTTGGTCTCATCATTTATTTCTTTAGTTCTATTTACAGGTATTTCACCAATTTGTACACACGTGTATGTTGTTTTAGACTCTTAACCCTAACTAGGCCAAGCTATTTGGGTAGATGATAGAGCCAGGGGGGCCTCCCAGGCCTCCTCCAGATCTCGACCGTCGACCGCGCAATCGCGCCGAAAATTGGCACACACATTGCCTATGACGTAATCATTATATTGTCATAATCTTCCTGCTTATGCTGTTTCCAGCCCATCATTTCCTCACATGAAAGATTACATTTGTCTCTTAAATCCAGGTTGACCAGTGCCGCCTTCCTGGTCTGGCAGTGGCACTGTCCTTGGACCATGCCACAAGGAGCAAGGCAGCTGGAGGTCAGGGCGATATGGTCAGCTTCCTCAGTGGCCTGCTACTGGGCAGTAGCTCCACTGTTCGCAACTGGTTTGCCCAGTTCGTCCGCATCAGCCAGAAGGTGGGAAGTAACTCTGTCTTTGTTTACGTTCTTTCTAGCATGGAGGACTGCAATCCAGTCGACTCAATTCAACAATCCTCACCATTATTTTACAGCCTATTTATTGATTAGCAGTATATTATTGTACTTGGAGAAAAAATAGCAACACCTTACACTGTCCATTTTAACCACAACCAACGGGGATTTGACCGTTTAAAAACATTGTTTTATGTCTGTCCTTAAAAAGTGGCTGACTGGTAATGTACACTAAAAAGAAAATTCAAATTCCTATTTTGACAGTTATGAGTTTGATGCCAAATATGTATGATATAGGCCCTGAATTGGTTAAAGACCATCAAGATAGCTGCTTTCATGCCCACATGATTCCTCACTAGTTCTGTTTAAGAGTACACAGGAAAGCAATCATATTAAAATTGTAGCTCCCAGACTTTAATATATCCAGGGGAAATATTCAAAATGCTGCGTTACAGTTTTAAAGGTAGGGAATCCCATTTGCATGCCTTAAATGAAGAGTTGTATAAACACAGTGGTATGTTGAAGAGAGTATCATTTTAGAAACTCCCATAAAGTATTGAAAGTGGAAGGTAACATTTAGTTCATTTTTATTGACCGTTAGATTTTGAATTGAATTCTTTTCGGGGCTCACCGTAAATTCCAGTACATTACTAGGCTACCTTTGCAGACCCATGCACTGCATGTGTGTCCATCATGTATATTTTGTGAATAAAGTTCATCAAAACTTAACAAACATTTCTATATACATTCTTGCCACACACTCTATATGTTATTACATCAACTCTTATACTTTTTAGATTTGTGTTTATAGATTAAAAAAAAAATACAGAAGACTGCAACAAAAAGGTTTAAATGTGGCTGACACACAGAACTACTGAGTAGTTGAGTTTTGTGCATTATTCAAATTGTAGATAACTGTTGACTTCCAAATTTCTAAGCAGTGGCCTAAACAAGTCCCCTGAGGTTCATATTTAATGTTTTGCTGCATTTTGGGAGTTCTGTAAAAGGTATTCCCTACCTTTAAAGCCATATGGAGGTCAGTCAGCCTTGAGGACCTCAACATTCATATGTTCATATTCATATGTAAATTTTACATTTTTCAATGTAGCATTATGTCGTTTTTTATAAGAGTGTGTGAATAAGAGTTAGATTTTCCTCATTTTCGTGTAACATTCCCAAAACCACACTGGACTTCATACCAGAATAATGAAATCTTGGTCAAAAGTTATCCAAGGAACAGGATTACCAGGTAGATACCATAATACATTCTTCCTTTTCTGATCCCTGTACTACAATTCCCCCCTTTTTTTCCTTTCTTTTTTTATGCCTCCGCCACAAAGTGGTGCCGGAGGCATTATGTTTTCGGGTTGTCCATCCGTCCGTCCGTCCGTCCGTCCGTCCGTCCTTCCGTCCGTCCGTAATGAATTTTGTGGACAAGGTAACTATCAAAACCTGTTGAGGTATCCTAATGAAACTTGGCATGTATGTGTATTAGGGGGTGAAGTTGTGCCTATCAACTTTTGGGTGCACATTTAGGTCAAAGGTCAAAAGGTCAAGGTCAAATACATGAAATTTCACTATTTTCGCCATATCTATTGAATGCCTGAAGATATTTTCTTGAAACTTAGTGTATACATGTATTACCCAATTAAGATTCTCTGATGAAAGTTTGGGTCATGAGGTCAAAGGTCAAAAGGTCAAGTAAAAAATATAAAAACTTCTTTTTTTTCTCCGTGCCTTGGAAAATTGTTCAAGGTATCTTCATGGAACATAGTATATACATGTACTGACTGGAAGTGATTATCTAGAGAATGTAGGGTTCATGGGGTCAAAGGTCAGGGGTCAAAGGTCAAGTGCAACACTTCAAAATTTTACTATTTCCCTCATATTTATGCAATGCCAGCAGGGTTATTATTTTTTTACACTTGGTGTATGCATGTGTAACCTAATAGAAATTCTCTGGAAAGTTTTTTTTTTTCTTCTTTTTTTGCCTCAAAGGTCAAAAGGTCAAAGATCAAGTGAAAGTGCTGAACTAACTTTTTCCTCCATATCTCGAAGTGGCTCAAGTTATCTTGAAACTTAGTACATATTATGCATGTTCTACCTGAAAGTGATTATCTTATGAATTTTAGGGTCAAGGGCCAGATGAAAATGGTAACAATTTACTATTCAATTCAGAAATTGCACTTTTTCTCCACACCTGTACCTTGAAAATTACTCAATGCCTAAATGTATGAATGGGTCAAAGTCAAGTTAAAGTCCTTAAATCCCTAGATACATGCTCTCCTATTCATCCAATTAAACCTAGGTCAAGGAAGGTGAACATTCAACACATTTGTGACAAACTTGTCATTTCAATATTTTGCCAATTTTGTGAAAATGTAATCACACATTGTCCACATGTACTATCTAGACCTATTGGGAAAATCATGCATTATGGCGGAGGCATACCAGTCGCCAAAGCGACATTTCTAGTCTTTTCTTTTTTTCATGAGGATTGAATCCGTTTGCAAGCGTGGTCTAATACTTTGCAGGATGTAGAAATGTAGTTTTTCAGTGACTAAGATTAAGCTATTGTGACTGCTTCCTTTGGTATCAGTTGAAGCAAGACAACACCATGCTGCAAAGTCTCAGGGACCACCTGCTACAGGAGCTGAGGACTATCACCCCCTCCCTGGAGCACTTTGGGGACCTCCCCGCCAGAAACGTGGTACAGGCCAGTGCCTTCATGAGACTCTACTGTGCCCTGAAGGGCATTGCTGGCATGAAGTAAGTCATAAGGTTTAGAGTGACAGAAACACATGTTTTACGTATGGATTTAACCCTAACTAGGCCAGGCTATTTAGGTAGATGATAGAGCCAGGGGGGCCTCCCAGGCCCCCCCCCCCCCCTCCCCTCCAGATCTCGGTCATCGACCGCACGATCGCGACAAAAATTGGCACACACATTGCCTATGACGTAATCTAAAGTACCATGAAGTCAATTTTTTTTAAAATTATCATTTATGCTAAATTATGCTAATTTGTGCATAATGATGCATGAAATCCGACAATTTGGTATGAATTACTAAATAAAGCTCAAAACAGGCAATTTTTTTGTGTAAATATTCTTTTTAGTGTCCTTAGCAAATATAAGAGAAAAAAATTGTGCCATCAGAAAAAAATTTCTTAAGTATTTTATTGTTTTTTGAATTTCTTACGTATTTCTTTGTTTTTTCGACTTTATGTTTTTCATTGTTTTTTTGATGAAATTTGTCCGCACATTGTTCCGAACAAGAAAATATGTTATTAATTGATTTTGATCAATAAAACCCCAAAATAATCATGCTTTTATGAAATTTACCTGTAAGCACAGTTTACATTGAAATTGTACACGAATTCATGTTTTTGAGCAATTTTTGGTGTGATATGCAGGGTTCTCGCCAGGAATTTCTTCACGCTTGTCGGCATTTATGCGCGCTGTTCTGGGGGTGGGTACGGGAGGGGGGTTCCCCCTCCCGCGCGAAGCGCGGAAGCCTTCGCTAATGCTCAATACAACACAGATAAATCGCCGCTAAAATGCCACTAAATGTGACATTCTCACGGAGATGTAATGAACGTTGTGAGGGGCATATTCTCACAGAAACAATGCAGAAACTCCATACCTTATGTTAGCGGCAGTTCCTAAATAATACCGGTAAATGAAAGAGAAGTAGGTGCCGATGGTGGAGGTTCCGATTTCTTTTAGGCCTTTCCTGTTTCACTGTTGCAATAATTAGCCGCCTCTGCATCGCAACAACGCGCGCCGTGTTGCTTTCTCGCCGTCTGCTCGACCACGTGGTAGGCCTATTGCATGCAGATGCGCGAGAAGCGATCGAGAACTTTCGGGACATCGTTGCACTTTCCTTTCTGGGTATACTGCGGTAGTTTGGCCGTGACATCAAAGAGATATCCTACAATTTTAAATGTAATGATGGCCATTATTCCGAAGGTTTGTTTAATCATAAAATGAAACGATTCATTACTGAGTACTTCGAAGGTTTGTAATCGAAAACAACAACAACACCAAAGGTCGGTACTACAGATGAATGTTCAAAATAAAACTGATTTCGTTCGAATTAAGATTAACAAGCATTTTTTCTTTATTATTTTCCGATCAACGAACCTTCAGAAAGGAATCTATCATCTATCATCGTTATTGTTTCAGAATAAAAAACCTTCAGAATAAGAAAACACCGTTTTGGGGCCGTTGTTGTATTCCGAAATTATACTGGCAGAACATTCGAAATAACAAAACTGATTTCGTTTGGATATAAACGAATATTTTCTCCTTTATAATCTTTCTATTAACGATCATTCAGAATTAAGAATGTAGAGTATTATTTTGCCATTATTCTGTCGGAGTAACGAACCCTGAGGGTAAGAAAACTATAACCGTTTTCATTTCTTCTTTATCGTTTTCCGATTAACGATCGTTCAGAATTAAGAATCTAAAGTATTATCGTTATTCTTTCGCAGTAACGAACCTTCAGAGTAAAAGAAAACTAACAGTTTTGGGGCCGTCGTTTTATTCTGAAATTTCACTGACGGAAACGTTCGAAATAACAAAACTGATTTCGTTGTGAAATGAACGGACATTTTTTAGAATCATTTTTGGATTAACGAACCTTCAGAATAAGGAATATAGCATTGTTTTATCATTAATCTGTCGGAGTAACGAACCCTAAGAGTAAGAAAAGTGCAACTCTTTTTTGGGGCAGTTGTTTTATTCCAAATTTCACTGGCAAAACGTTCGAAATGACGCACTGATTTCGTTTTGAAATTTACGGACATTTTTCTTTATTCAATTTTCGGTTAACGAACCTTCAGAATAAAGAATCTACAATTTATTATTTCATCATTACTACTTCTGTCGGAATAACAGACCCTTATAGAGTACGAAAACACGCTGTTTTGTGCCGTCGTTTTATTCCGAAATTTCACTGACAGAAATAATAACAAAACTGATTTCGTTGTGAAATGAACGGACATTTTTTCTTAATCATTTTTTTTTTTTTTTTGATTAACGAACCTTCAGAAGAAGGAATCTAGCATTATTTTTTCATTAATCTGTCGGAGTAACGAACCCTCAGAGTAAGAAAACTGCAACTGTTTGGGGGCAGTCGTTTTATTCCAAAATTTCACTGGCAAAACGTTTGAAATGACGCACTGATTTCGTTTTGAAATTTACGGACATTTTTCTTTATTCAATTTTCGGTTAACGAACCTTCAGAATAAGAATCTACAATTTATTATTTCATCATAACTACTTCTGTCGGAATAACAGACCCTTAGAGTACGAAAACACGCTGTTTTGTGCCGTCGTTTTATTCCGAAATTTCACTGGCAGAACGTTCGAAATAACAAAACTGATTTCGTCGTGAAATGAAGGGACATTTTTTCTTAATCATTTTTGGATTAACGAACCTTCAGAATAAAGAATCTAGCATCATTTTATCATTAATCTGTCGGAGTAACGGAAAAAAAAAATGAACCTTGGTGGCGATAACTGATGCTGGTGTAGAGAAAAACAAAGACAGCTCGCTCAAAAGATGCTTCCTTCTTTCAGTTTATTTTCTCCCCAGTCATTCTTATCGTTCTCCTCCCATGAACCCCTGCCATGCACGGACGATGAACAAAACAAAATGTTACCGACGCTGCAATGAAAAAAAAAAAGAAAGAAACACGTCCTCGAAGCAAATTATCTACACTTTTCAAGTTGAAAAAATTGATGTTCGTAATGAAGAATAAAAAAAAAAGCACGACCTCAAGCAGTGGGGAAACTTGATATCATGGCTTGTGGAAATTTCCACGAAATTTCCACGAAAGCCAGGTGTCAGATAAAGAATGTCGCGCGTACTGCCACCTTGCTTCAGTAGTCGTAAACAGCGTGTACATAGCATGTAAACCAACTGGGAATATTGATGAATGATCAGCCATTTATTTTCTGCCCATGAAGGCCCCCTAACCCACCTTTTAACAAACCAACCCAGAAGCACGTGGAGCACAATACGTACGTTGAACTTGAAAGACCATCATGACAGAATTACTATAAATTTCGGCCCGGAGAAGGAAAATGGAATATTCACGAATGACGTTTACAAATCCATGGAAATTGAAAAGGCTAAAATGGAACGCATGGCTTTTTAGAAAAAAAAATAATAACCCACTGAAACTACCAAAACCTAAATAACAATTTGCATTTGCTTACTCCATCGCACGTTCTTTTTTCTTTTCTTTTTTTTAAACGAAAATTGGAGTTAATTTTCTCTCTGCGGCAATGCTTTGAACGCATCTAATTTTGCATCATTGCCGATGGCCAGCTTCCTAAAGAATTGATACGAATCCTTTCAAATATACGAAACAAAGTCTAAAAATCCTGGATCCTGGCGGTGAATTTCGATGGTATTATAAATCCTGCTCACTATCAAAATTTAATCACCTGTTCCTTGCGCCATTTTACCAACCAACTGTAACTGTTCCTGAAAATTTCATCCTAATCTGTTCCCAAAATTTGACTTATTTTGCGAATAGAGAGACAGACAGGCAGACAAACTAACAAACAAACCAAAGCAGCAAAAAAAAAAAAAAAATACAACCTTTGGCGGAGGGGGGCATGCATTTCATATCGTTTGTTTTTGCGTAACCGGACAACAAGCGTGACAACAAGCGAGCACGTGTCAGCCTTCCTCAGCCTCCTTCGGCCTCCGACCCTCTCTTTCCGTCCTCTCTCTCCCTCTCACAATACACTGTACCGTTGTACACGCAGGCAGCTGTAAGTGGCCGCCGGCTGGGTGCTTGTGCATGTGTGTGTGGATCCCAAATCAGAGCGCATGCGAGTGAGCAAGTGTGTGATGTGGTGTGTATCAGCAGGGAGGGCTCCCTGGTATCAGCTAGTACGTCGCTCTGTTGAGCCGCGTTGTTGTGATCGGTGCGGTGACTGCGTAGATAAATTTTTGCGCTTGTATAAGTATGTAAACTGCTGCTTTCAACATCTAGCTTCTTTTCTAGCCAGATAATAAAGACTGAAAAAGGCGAGAAATTGGTCCGAACTTAGCTCGTCAAGCAAGTTACCCTTGTCGGCAAGTTCACGCGTGGTGTTACCCTTGTCGGCAAGTTTTACCCTTGTCGGCAATTGCTTCTTCAAACCGCACGCTTGTCGGGGCCGACAAGGGTGATATACGCTGGCGAGATCCCTGGATATGCACGTACATATTTATGCGCAACTTCGGAACCGCGCACCCAGGCATCGCAAATTTGGTGTCAAAAGATGCGGGAGACTCAAAAGAAAAAAGTCATGAAACACTGCGGCAATAGCTTTTCGCGATAGTGATACATGGCGCGGAACGTCGAGGGGGGGGGGTCGTATCGCGAAAAGCTATTGTCGCGGTGTTTCATGACTTTTTTCTTTTGAAAAGAGTTAGTTAGGGTTAACCCATTGAGGACGGGCTGATTTTGTTATAACACGCATTTCCCATAAACACCTGCCCTAGTATACTTGGGACTCGTCCTCAATGGGTTTATAGGGAAATAGTCAGGTCGCTTAATGTCAAATATTGAGATTACCGTTACACGGCGGATAAAAGCACCAAATTTGGAGAGATGACCCCTCAGGACCTACTCATTGATATTTGAGTAGGAGCCCTCTGTAAAATTTTCATTTTCATGGTATAAATGCTGAATTTCAATTTGCAGAAAATTTTGCGGGCATGAAACTTTCGCAAATTCGCGAGGAGCTAATATTCGCAAAAGCAAAATGCGCGCGATTCTAAACAATGCATTAGATGCCAGTGGCAATTCGCTGAATTTTCATGCTGCGAAAAGACCGTCAGCTCCAATGTGCGAAAATTTCATGTCGTGAATATAACACTGTATTTATGTATCTGAGGAAGTAAACTAACAAAAAAGAGGTTTAAATTTGTTGTATTTTTTTTCATTTTTTCATGGAACTAGAAAAACATGAACCCAATCTTGAATTCCGTGATCAACAAAGCATTTGAAACATGGAGGTTATTGAATATATTACGATTTATGAATAGAAAATGCTGTTGGGTGTCACAGTGTGATGTACTATTGGCGGTTCAGACTTATGTACTATACATGTACATAAATATAGACCCGATATTAAAGGGGCTGCAGAACGTTTTCTAATGATTGGGGGGGGGGGGGGGGGATGGAGGGGGATGCGAACCATTGAGGGAGGGGGGGGTGTTCAAGGGTCAGTGATGTCCCACCCCCTTGACATTAGAAAACGTTCCAAGCCCCTTTGATATTGTATACGTAGTCAAACTGGGAATATTAGGGACTGTGACACCTTAACAGCATTAAGCGTTTTTCTCTTCATAAATCGGTCATTAATTCAACCACCTCCGTGTTTCAAATGCTTTGTTGATCTAGGAATTCAAGATTGGGTTCCTGTTTTCCAGTTCCATGAAACTTGAAACATGTACAGCAAATGTGAACCTCGTTTTATTGTTACTTTACTCCCTCAGATACATAAATACGGTGTTATTTTCGCGACACGAATGATTCGTGACTTAGAGCCGACGGTCTTTTTCGCAGCATGAAAATTCCGCGAATTGCCACTGGCATCAAAGGCATTGTTTAGAATCGCGCGCATTTTGCTTTTGCAAATATTAGCTCCTCGCGAATTTGTGAAAGTTTCATGCCCGCGATATTTTCTGCAAAATGAAATTCAGCATTTATACCATGAAAATAAAAAAGTTACAGAGGGCTCCTACTCAAATATCAATGAGTAGGTCATGATGGGTCATCTCTCCAAATTTGGTGCTTTTATCCGCCGTGTAATGGTAATTTCACTAAGCGACCTGACTAAAAGGGGATGAGAGGGGTTAAGTACAGCAGCTCCATTAGTGATGCTTAGAGAGATTGCACATTGTGACAGATTTTTTTTTTTTTTTTTCTGTAGCAATGATTACTCCTTGTCTAGCATCTTTTATTTTCCATGATTGCCAGGTAAAGTAGCAGTGCAGTGGTAATCCTAGATGTATTTGTTGTTTCATTTTGATTATCCCCGTTATCATTGGTTTTCTGGAGGAATGTTTGCATTATACTGCATTCAGCGAATATACAACCAAATGTGAGAGGAAAAAGATCAGTGTTTCTGCTGGGGTAGACATAACATACCCAAAACCTATGTTGACTGCATATTAGAAATGATGTGCTGTGTACTAAATAAAGGTATTTATCAAAAGCAACAGAGGGATATGTACTTTAACCCTATTCTAACTGGGCTATTTGAGACCAAGTTTTTACTGGGGGAGGTCAATTTGACCCCCCCTTCAGACCTCGGCCGTCGATCGCGCGATCGCCGCAAAATTTTGCCTGAACATAGAGCTGGATGTCAACTACAAGATTACATGGTCATACAATAGAAAAATGTTGATTTCATATTTTTTAATAAATTAATTATGCAAATTAACGCATGAAAACATAGTTTCACCTATAACTCCATCAAAAAAACTGAAGGATTATTAAATTTTTCTGTCAGAGTTCCTTAAGACACATCAAACAATTTTCTTGTAAAAAAATAGCGCAATCAAAATCATTTTCTTTTGTTTATTATTGTTTTGTTAATTGTTTTTTTGCCAAAATTTGTTGGAGGCACTTTTTCAAGCTTATCTACATTAGAATTGATTTATTTCAATGGTTAAAAGTTGAAATAATCTAATTTATATCAATTAAACAAGAAAACACAGTTTGCATTGGATTTGCACACGAAATCATGAATTCGAGCGGTTTTCGGGTTGACATGCACATGCAAAACATTGCATAACTTCAGAACGGTGTACCCGGACGTCGCAAGTTTGGTCTCAAAATATGCGGGAGACTTTAATGAAAAAAGTCATGAAACGACGCGGCAAAATCTATGCGCGTTGCGGAATCGTGGCGCGAAACGTCGAGGGGGGGGGTCAATTTGACCCGCCCCCCTGTTAGAATAGGGTTAATCATCATTTTAAGTTTGGAAATAGGAAAGGGAAAGTCACAGGTTTTATGGCCTCATGAGAGAGAATATACAAGCATAATATGCTGTCTGTCATATATTATATGACAGTTAGCATGTGTATTATGCTTGTATTGAATTGTTTTCACCAAAATAAAAGATGAAGATTGCAGAGACTCTCCACGTTTTTTAACTGTAAGAGCAAAAAGGCCACTTGATTGTCAGAAAATGGGATACAAACCTCCCAAAGTCCTTGTTCATTCATCTGGCTACCAAAGACCATTACAGGTCTCGTTTCCTGGCTTAGTTGGTGTGGCTACTTATTCTTAGCAGATATTACCCAGTACATGTGTACCTCCCAGAAGCAGGGATGTAGTTTGTTTACAAGAGTTAGACCAATGACAGGTGATGCTCCATGATCAATTGATTGGTCACACAGGTTCAGTGAGACGGAAACCAAGCAGCTGCTACGACTACTGACCAGCCACCCTCCGCCCACAGCTGCAGGCATCAGATTCATATCTATGGGCTTGTGCATGCTGCTAGCCTGCCCCTTTCTCGTCAGGTAGGCTTCAATCTATCACTGTCTTCCAAAGTAGTCATAACTAGTGTTCTTTCAGTCTATTTGGTGCTGAAACAAACAGCATACAAACAATGTACCAACAAAAATTGTAATCTTTCATTCAAGCTCCTTTTTGAGAGTTGTATAACAGTAAAGTGAAATAGGTCCATTTTATCATGTCACAAAGACAGATATTTTCTTGATCTAAGTAGCTGCAGATGTGGTGTTGATGTTTGCAGGTCTATCAGACCTTTAAAAACAAATGGAAAATATTCAGGAGCCATACAAGTGTACACATTTGAAGACCTCAATTCATCTTGACAGTAAGAACAGTCCTGATGATCAAAGCTTTGATATAGATGGCAAATGAATGTGTTCTGTTTAGTACTGTTCTGATTTCATGTGCTCTTGACAGTGGAGATGATGAGAAGATTGTGACGAGGTGGATAAATTGGCTTGTGAAGGAGGGACCAAGATTTGAAAGGTGAGCAATGTAATCCAGGATATTTATATGAATAATTGCTTCTAAAGGTGTTTTGATTTTTTTGCGTTATGTTTTTATCATGTCTCACTTCCATGTCTGGCTACAATTTGAATCAGGGTTTTGAGTTTAGATAATGCTGTGCATTTACTGGATTTCATAATAACAAATTTAACACTTAGAATTTAAACTTGTTTTATTCAAAACTGTAATAATGAGGATCTTTGTTATCATTTAAGATTGTTTAATTTGTTTGTCTCAAGAATGTTGGGGAAAATTCAACACAGTGCACATTAGAAATCCTGCCTTTAGGTTGGCTTCTGCTCTGTCTTTGGTGTTTCAGCTTACTGCAGCAGTTTTTTTTTTTTATTATGATTATTTTTTATAAAGAGTATAAGGCTGCATGCTCTTACAAACTGTATTTAAAGCAGCAGACACACCTTAAAAATAGTGATATTAACATAAGTCTTTTCAAGCATACAGTACCATATGTCCCAAAAAAAATTGCAACGGGACCCTCCACAATGATAACTTTAAAAAATAGCAAGTCAGTCAAAATATGATTTCAGGGTATGAAACTATAACTCATTGCGCATATCTTACAGAAAACCCCATTCGATTTGCTTGAGTGGTCAAAGAGAAATGAGGAATTTTGTAGAGCATGTCAGGAATCACTTCCCTCCAAGTTCTGTCTATTGTGTTTACACAGTAATATGCAGTACCAAGAGCATCCAAGTGCTAAACTTGGAAGAATCAGACTCATGACATGCTTTACAACAATCCACATTTCTCTGTGACTGCTTAACCAAATTGAATGGGGTTTTCTGCAAAATAGAGCTAAGATGTTATATTTTAAGACCCTAAAGTAGCATTTGAACAGTTTAATCATATTGGGTATTATCAATGCGAAAATCCGATTGTAATTTTTTTGGGACATACTGTACATTGCTGTAGCTCAGTCAGAGTCCCTTTATACAGAGCAGTACCATGTATGTTGAATATGTCTTTGTTATTTGTTGCAGGGAGAGTGGTGTCAGTGCTTCATTCAGTGAAATGCTTCTGCTGATGGCCATTCACTTCCATGCAAACCAGATGCAAGCCATTGTAGAACTGGTGTGCACCACTCTGGGAATGAAGGTGAGTGAGGGCCTACAGATTTGTCTGTAGTGGATACAGTAAAACCTGTCTTAGCGACCACCTGTCTATAGCAACCACCTGCCTTATACAAGCACTAAAACAATTCCCTCTGAGAGAAAAAGCATGTTAAAGAACCTGTCTATAGCAGCCACCTGTCTTTATCAGCCACTTTTTTCATCTCCCCTGGGTCGCTGCTATAGACAGGTTTGACTGTATTTATATCTGTGATGTACAGTCAGGAAATGAATGTTGTATATACGTAGTCTTGCCACTTGTTAATTGTGTGATTGTTTTCCTGTTTCATTCCAGATTGCAATGAGAACCAACTCTCTTGCCAAGATGAGGCTTCTTTTCATCCAAGATATATTCACAGAACAGGTAATGTGGCTACAGTCATCAGGTATAATGTACTTGTCCAATAGTGATAGTAACAAAGGTTTTGAACATTTTTTTTTGGGGGGGGGGGTGGGGGGGGGGGTTGGGTAGAATTGATCACACATTGTGCGTCATATCATGCAAATATCTTGTTCTCAATCTTTTATCATGGTGACTGCATGTTATTGCTATGGACACAAACATATTCCTGTGATACTGCCAGTTGAATTGAATGGACAGTGTTGTCTATGTAGATAATTGATAGCTAGTCTTCATCTCACTGTATGACTGTGTCAACTTGCTCTCTCTGATTCACCTTGCAGGTAGCCGCTGCCCATGCTGTCACAGTAGCCGTCACCCCAAAGCTCAGTGCATCCACAACAGGGTTCCTTCCCATCCACTGTGTCTTTCACCTCCTCAAGAGCCGGGCATTCACCAAGCATAACATCCCTATCAAGGTAGAGACACAGGCAATAGCCTCACTAATCACCAAACCAAGCCAATAATGCTGATGTCCAATGCTTCATTTATCATGACGGTAGTTGCTGAATAAAGCATAATATCTCTATCGAGGTATAGGCACAAGCTTAGCCCCACTATTCACCAAACCAAGCTCATGACACAGATGTCCAAATACTACCTTAAATATGAAGTTAGTTGCTATGTACTATAACCGCAAAAGATGATAGTGTATAAGTCAAAGACATGGAGTTGGTATGTGATAATGAACATTATGTAACCACATGGACCACAGAGAGATGTATATTGTAATGATGAAGTTTGTTAATGGGCTATGTGCAGTCATTGTGCCTTTTTTCAGACAAATTCAAACAAAAATCTTGTAAAGTTGACAAAAATGATGATGATGGGGGTGGTTTCTTAGCCTGGTATCCGCCTTTGAAGGGCGCTAGTGGTGCTTCATCTAGAATGTCTCCAACTTCAACTGTTCAATCATCACTTTATTCTATGACAAGACAGTTTCAAAACTGTCCATTTGAACTGAGGTTGAACACACAAAGCTATTAGGTATTCATGCTAGGCAATAATAGTAATAATAATGATAATAATAACATATTCATCTTTATCCAGGATAGCCTCTTCAGAATTGACACTGTTGTACTGGAGGGCCCTGCCATTATTACACCTGCATCAAACTTGACAATGTACTGTAAGGAGTTGGGTTCTGTGGTTCTAAATTGTATTTTTCTGTGCTTATTGAAGCAGCATCTTCTGATATGACTTATATTTGTTTCTTTCACTAGGATTGGCTCTTTAGGCAAATATGTAACGCCACCCCACCCCTCCACCCACTGCTGCCCCCTCTGATTGAAGTGTTTGTGACCTCTGTGGTCATGCCCACTCAGTCTGGCTCCAAACACCTGCGGAACACTCCACTCTCAGAGAGGGAGATCCTGTCGGTCTTCAAGTCCTCTGCAGTGTCCCTCGTGCAGGGCAATGCATCAGATGCTATGGAGGTGGAGGAGAAGGTGGAGCTGGGGGAGGAAGCGCGAATGGCGGCACAGCTCCTGATGTTGTACTATGTGATGCTGTATGAAGACTGTGTACTGAACAATATGAAACATCTCAGTGAGTGTTTTATTTCACTGATTTAATGCCATACATCAACGTCTGCATCTCCTGTCATAAAGAGTGGCAGGTTCCAGCATGTTATAGTTATGAGTCTTCATCCTATTAGCTCTTAATGATGCTAATTAAAAAAAGAAACAAACAAACACTGTTGATGTTAGATTCAAGGCCACAGTGTTATATTCCCATGGGAAATAAAACATTTTGTTCAATGACAGAAAGGTGTATCATGTGTGAAAAACAAAAATGGAAATCCAATGAAAGATAGTTATCGCTTGTTGTTTTTTTTTCCCAGAAGTGAGAAGCTTTTTTATCTGAATAAGACATGTGCCAATAAGAGATGTGCCGAAAAGCCAGGGACAATTGAGTGCAAGAAAATTTCCTGAGCTATGTCTAATCTTTATACAGAAGGAAAAATTACTATTTGACTAATCACATGAACACAGTAGTAGAGATTTTTGAGTCCCATTTCATTAAAATCTTTGGCATGGGGTAATCAAGTTCTATGAGCATTACGATAAGTGCCCTCTTAGCTGTCACAGTAAAGGCAAAGACTAAGGTAACGTTAGGCGTTACAAAAACTTCAGTGCAAGACCCACTAAATTTGTCATTTCTCAAACAATAGCGCTGCTGTATTAGACATATTTGGTAGTGATATGGAGAGCTATTGGTAAGCTATCATTTTTCTCTCTCTGTCTCTCCCACTCCAGTGATAATAAATGAACGACCTCTGACCTACTCCAGACAGCTGATCTCTCAGCTGCCCATCAAGTACCTGGTGCGACACGCCCAGGCCAAGCAGACAGAGTATGGCGCTCTCTACCCAACCTTGCTGCGCTGCGTCTCCACCCACTACCCCCACCTGTGCCTGGTGGAGGACTGGCTGGCCGATGAGATGGAGGAGAGGGATCGCCAGGGGATGAGGAAGAGGAAGCGAGGAGCCAATGGTGGTGGGAGGAGGCTGGGGAGTGGTTCAGGGGAGAGGGAGAGATGCAGTCCAGACAAACTCAAAAAGGGTGAGTCATTAAAAATCTCATCAAGCAGTGACTGGGATAAATGCTTTCTCACATATGAATCACCCTCACTGGTGTCATCACTTGTAAGCATCATGGTTGTGAAGAAGCAAGCTACTTGTGCTGTTTGGCATCTTATTTGATAAAAGAAATCACATTCAGTCTATGTTAACATTTTGATGTTAATCTGACAAATTTAATTGGCTTATCTCAGTGTGAGTTTCATGTTGAGCACTTGTTATTTGATGTGAAACACGGCCTTGCTAAAAAAACAGCTGTCCAGCTGAAAGTAGGCTTTTATTTCCGTGTATAAATAAAATAAACTCACACTCAACTCTAAAATAAGAGTAAATGAAAGGAACATCTTCATCTCATCATGCAGGAGTAAAATTCAGTATGGTCCGAGGCAAAACATGGCTCTCTAATAAAAGTTGATAACAACAGATGACTTTCCATAGATACTGGAGGATCTGTCATAGGACCTCCCCCCCCCCCCCCCCCATTTGCAGACCATCTGAGCCTCCATCAAGTCATGCAGCAAATGTATAACATCTCTTTCCCACCACTCTGATCCCATGACAGCTCTGTCCGTGGCAGCCACCAACCCAACCCCAGCCGTGCTGATCCTAGAGGCCCTGTTGGATAGAGACAACCCCCGTCTGATGGAGTACACAGACATCCTGGTGGCCAGCCTGCCTGGACTCCTTGCTCCTGATGTACCCAGGAAGGTCACCAGCATGGCAGTCAGTCTCTGGCACAAACTCAACACCGTTATGCCCAGAAGGTAACATGGCCAGCAATGTTCAATTCCTCTCCATATTAAAATGGTAGGGGGGAAGGACGTCAGTAGGACTGGAGAGATACATGTATATATTACATATATTTTTTTGCTACCTTTGCCAAAAATTCAAATTTGATAGTGTGTTGTTTGGACATCCACCTTTCAAATCCTCTAATAATCACATGTTTTGACTCGGAAAACTTGAGTGATTCTGTTTTTGTTGTGTATAAGGCTTCGTACAGCACACATAACATGCAATGCCAAGATGACTGTTAATATGCCCTATGAAGATGTTGTAAAGTAGAAGGACCTGGTGGCTTTGCAGCAGACATTTCAAATTCTTTTGACATTGTTTATGTATTTGCATTGTGAGAAGGTACATGAGTAAGGGCAGTACATTGCCACAACACTAGGTGTGGTTTTGCAATTCTTTTTTCAGTTGTGTTCGTGTAAGTCGTCCATGAAATTAGAATGTAAATTTCTAGAGTTATGTTATCTACAAGCAGTTGTAAGATTTGTGTAGTTATGGGTTTTCTTATTCATATGCAAAATATATATATATATATATATATATATATATATACAGGGGAAACTCGGTATAACGAACACTGCTATAACGAGATATCGGTTATAACGAGGAAATTTTCTCGGTCCCAAATTTCCTTCCACACAAGTCTATGTAAAATGCTACTCTTATAGCGAGATCGGCTATAACGAAATAACTGCTATAACGAGATAAATTTTGTGACTTCCAAACAAAGAAAAACATAGTAAATCAAACCTGCTATAGCGAGGTAAAGCAAAATGCCATCGGTAAACTTTACTTTGCCTGTGCTATCATCTTCCGAGATTGTAAAGCTTGATGCGCCAAAAACTGTCTTGTACACACATAATCACTTTCTTCAGTGCACCACCTAGCACTGCATGTTGTACGTGTGAAGTGTGTGTGTGTGCACGCACACTGTAAAATGTGGTGGGACGGCCATACATGACATCATCATGACGTTTAGCAGGTGTGAGGCAATCTGATGCTGTGATTGGCCTTCTACTTAGGGAATTTCCCGTCTTCACACACACGCAGTCATAATGTAAGTATACAGAATGTGTCACATACACACACAACATTGTGCAGACCATATTCAAGCTTTCCACACAACACACACCCGTACAATATAACCACATACCAATCCACAGACGATCTTGATACAATCGCAAGCTATATAAATTTGCAAATTCAAACATCTACAATTAATAAGAATCACATTCTTGATATTGGATTTCCTTGGCGAAAAACATCTTCTTACCCATAAAGGTGAGTAATTCCCTCACACACAATATCAAGTTATCAGTATTGATTGAAATATGATGGGTAGTCCCACATGTGCAAATTAATGTCTTTATTTTATGCCTTCTTTTATGCCTACTGATATAACGAGATATCGGCTATAACGAGGAAAATGACTCGGTCCCGACCATCTCGTTATATCGAGTTTCCACTGTATATATATATATATATATTATATTAATTGAATAAATAAAATAGATAAGGAGAAAACTGATATCTGCTATGGATATTTGAGGGGGGCAGTTTCTTTTTGGGAAGCTTCCAAATCACCCGACTATCAAATGTACTTCTCTGTCTGACCCCTTCATGTCCAGGCTCCATGTCATGACGGTCAATGCCCTGTCCAAGGTGAAGCCAGTCTCACCATACAATGAAGAAGACTTGACACTTGACCCATTGATAGTCCTTCGTTGTGATCTCAGAGTTTTCAGGTATCCCATCTGGCTTTTCTGATATGAACCTCTTGTCTCTGTAAATCCAATGATTTCTGTTTTATCTTAGCCAGTAAACATCACTTGATACTTATCAGGCAAAGGTTTTAAGTTGATCTTACCTTTAAAGTTAGTCTCCTTTTAGATGCTTTAGGTCTTTATATTTCAGTTTCAAGTACATTGTTTGAATTCTAAATCACAAATATATTAATATACAACCCCATTCACCATGTACAGGTAATTCCTGTTATAATTAAGTTCTTGGACTGGCAGTTTCTTTAGTTACAAAGAAAATTTTACTGTAGTTAAACAAATCAAGTATAAAAAGAAATAGAGATGATCATTTTGAGACATGAATTTTTGTGTTTGTTATTGGAGGAGTGCACCATACTTTTATTTATTTGTTCTACCCAGATTCTGTTTTTATTAAAATAAGTATTGATGAGAGCACTGACCAGGACTGACACTTGGTTTCAAGTCAGTCAGATTCTCGGTGTTAGTCGTGTGTATCTAGTTGTGTCTAAAGGTAGAGGAAGCATCGTTTCTCCTCACCTGCACAATTAGGCAGCAGCAGGGACTAATAATTTATTTCAAATTCACAAGCCATCAAGTACCATTGTAATTATAGCAATTTTTCTATGAGAAATATGACACTGATGCTATTTTTACAATTTCCTGTGAAGTCTATGTCTATGAATCATCTTGGAGTAGAATTGGATGTTTTCAAATCATCTGTATTTGGAAAATGACTGTCATGTGGAATTGTATCCAGTTGCCTACATCCTACACTGAACAAGTTACGTATTAATATATCGGGGGGGGGGGGGTGTTATTACTTTGTAGAAGCAAACAGAGGCTATGCTGATTGTGTAGATAACAGCAAAAGTTTCAATAGCACAGACTTCGTAGGGAGATATGAATCCATTCCTTTACCTTGAATCTCTCCTACACCCCTCTCCTACCCAGATGTCCACCTATCTTGGAGCTAATCCTGCAGACGTTGCGTGCCTACCTGGCTGCATGCCGTGCCTACCTCTCCTCCCACATCCTGTCCAACCCCACCGTGGCCCGAGCCCGACCTGACCCAGCAGCAGCCAGCCCCCTACCCTCCCAGGTGGAGAGGGAGGAGCTGAAGGCAGCCCTGCTCCTCACTCAGGAGAGTGCTGCAGTGCAGATCCTGCTGGAGGTCTGCCTTCCATTTGATGAGGAGGAGGTAGGAGGACATCAGTGGGTGAAGGCCTTGGTGTGCCCCATCCCACACACTCCATACCCAGTAGTGGGTACTATTTTGGTAGCAGGCAACATTTGCACTTTGCCATCAATTTGTATAGATGTGACTTGTTGGAATAGATTTCCAAGTGATTGCGAATTAGTTCACCAGTTCTGTGTGTAGTGAAAGTGGATGAAAATTGATGTGGAATAAGAGAACTGCATGTGGGAATATGGTATCAAAAAATAGCGCTTATCAGAAATAGATTTGGTAAACTATTGCAAATGGCTCTGGCATGAATGATTGCTACATCACAGATCACCACATCAGCGTGTCACAATTCACTCAATGCCATTTGCAAGCAGTGTAGTATCGGCAAAGTGGCAATGTCAAACGCTGGCCAGCAGATCATTTGTGAAAATTTGTCAGGCGATTATTTTTTCAAATTTTTTCAAATTCAAATGAATTTATTAGGAATTTTCTGCATCGAATTTATATTACAAAAATGAAATACAGTCATTTCTTTTTGTTTACAAGACAATGGAACATACATGTGTGTACATCTGAATATAAAACTGAGATATACGTGCACAGATTAAAGAAAAGAATAAGAGAACACGTCAATTGGGAACCACTTGAGATATAAAAAAATCAAATGATCTGACTGAATTATGGCACATGAATTTGGAGTGTAAATGCAGAAGACTGTCATCAAATACGCATATAGCTTGAAGATAGCCTTGAAAGAGAAAAATGGGCAAAACATGCATCATGTATACTTATCGAAAAGAAAAGAAAAAGTGAGAAAAAAACAAACAGTGACATTCTGGCATCACATTGCAATAAAAAAAAAATGTAATACAATAGACACTATATACAGTATCTCGAAAAAAAAAAACATTACAATCAAATTTTCGCATTGATAACACTCAATATGACTAAACTGTCTAAATGCTACTTCAGGGTCTTAAAGGGACTGTACAGTACTGGTTGAAGTGGGGATTCATGTTTTGAACATTTCTAAGTGAGATAATGAAAAGCCTCTTATGAAATATGAAAGAGCATGTAATTTTAAGAAGGATTCAACGTTTATTTGATGAAAATTGGTTTTCAAATGGCTGAGATATCAAAAAAAGTGCTAATAATAAAAGGCGACATGCCACAACTTTATTAGGATCTCTTTGTTTTACCTTGTTTTTGGATATCTCAGCCATTTCAAAACCGATTTTCATCGAATAAACTTTTGATACCCCTTAGAACTGCATGCTCTTTGACACCTCATAGAGTGGTTTCTGAATATCTCGCAAAACGTTAAAAGCTAAATCCTCACCTCGACCAGAACTGTACACACCCTTTAAAATATAACATCTTGGCTCTGTTTTGCAGAAAACCCCATTCAATTTGGTTAAGAGGTCGCAGAAAAATGTGGAATGATGTAAAGCATGTCATGAGTCTGATTCTTCCAAGTTTAGCATTTTGATGCTCTTGTGTGTGAATACAATAGACAGAACTTGGAGGGAAGAGATTCCTGACATCCTCTACAAAATTCCTCATTTCTCTTTGACCACAGAAGCAAATTGAATGGGGTTTTCTGTAAGATGTGGGCAATGAGTTATAGTTTCATACTCTGAATTTGTATTTTGATTGATTCACTATTTTTAAAGGTATCATTGCGGAGGGTCCCGTTGTAATTTTTTTTTTTTGTTTGACATACGGTATACAGAGAATGAGGTGAGTGAGGTGAGTGCTGGTGCAAGTGGAAGAGCCCAGCAGGCGCGCGATACTAGGTGCCTTTTTAAGATGGGAAAACTTTAATATGTTTATTGAATAGTTTTGACGTAAGGAGACTTGGGGGGGGGGGGGTATCAAAACATTAAAAATTAATCTATTAAGTTTTTGGTTTCAAAGATCAGATATCGGCTTTTTGGTTCAATCTGAGAGTAATGGGTAAAAACATTGGAATTGAAAAGAGACTCCATGTAATATATCGTCGCTGGGGCGATAAGACCTCGTATCTACAAAATGGCAAATGCTCAGGAGAGCCAAAAAACATGGCGGCCAAAGCACTGTGGCGAATGGGATAGCCTTTCCTTTGACATGCCGTGGTGGCTTCATTTTTGGAGTAAGACAGTTGGGATTTGGACAGGACATCACTTAACCCATTATTTGACCATTAATCCAAAAAACTCATTTTCACCAAAATTGCAGATACAAGGTCTTATCACCCCAACGACGATATATTGAATATATTATTTCAGTACCATGAAGTATCACAAAACCTTTCTCTTGTGTTAGTCAACAGCTTGGTCATTGTACCAGCATCTGTTCTTGTTGATAGGATTTTAACTTTTGAGATGTCATACATCATGTTGTGGTTTCAGCCATGCATGCACAAGAATATCACAGAGAAGTTTGCTCCCTCCTGCTAAAACGATGTGTGTGTGTGTGTTGTGTAGTTTAAACTCCACTTCATTTTAATAGCTTGTTGTTTATTGCTTGGACAGGACGGTGGGAGTCAGTTGTCATGCCTACGAGAGGTCAGATGTCAGGTCTGTTCTCTCCTCCATCAGATGTTTATTGCTGACCCAAGTCTGGCCAAGCTCATTCACTTCCAGGTGAGACACAGAACCCAGGCCTTTGTCTGTTGTCATGCAGCAACATATGATGCAGCATGCCATAATTGAGTATCTGCGTACTCCAGGTTACGGCGCTGTGTAGCACCATCTTGCATTTGTAAGATGTACAGATACATGTTTGTATGGCAGCCAGTATGTTGAGTCAAAATAGTGTTTTTTTGTTTGTTTGTTGTTTTTTAGTGTACCTATTATTTGTAGACTTGGAAAATCTTTCACCCTTCAGATTCAACCTGTAGTAACAATGTCACTGCTTTCCACTTTGAAGAGCCTTGCTTGCATATTGATGCATTTTCTGCAATGGTAAATGTGATTATTAGAACATTGTCTCTGCTGATGAGTTCAGTAATCTCAAAATCATTCTTCCCTACCCCCAGGGCTATGCCAGCAGTCTTCTCCCATACACTGTGGCTGGGATCCCTTCAATGCACATCTGTCTGGATTACATCCCAGAGTTACTGGCCCAACCCGACATCACAAAACAGGTTGGTATTTTACTGCTTCTTCACCCCTCCCCCTGTCACTATATACTTCTCTAGTGTGTATAAAAATAGTGGTACATCCAGTCAGATTGGGAGGGAAGCTTGTTCAGTGTTGACCAAGTAGATCATGTTCAAATAAATTCTTTTCTGCCCATCTGTCTCCATTTTTGTATTGACATATGCAATTTGCAGTTGTTGTTTTTTGTTTTGTTTGTTTGTTTCTTGAAGTTCTTAATCCAGTGAGGACAGACTGATTTTGATATAACCCACATTTCCCATAGACAACTGCCCGAGTATTCTTGGGACTCGTCTTCAACGGGTTAACAAAAGTTACAAATAGATATAATGATGAAAGTTAAGAGCCAAGACATTAGCTGATCAAGCTGAATCTAAATGTCAAAGTACACAAGCTTCTCAGTCATTGATTGACAAGTTGACCATGAATCTCTCCGCCATTTTGGGTTGTCTTCTTTTTTCCTCCACCAGATGTTTGCGATAGAGTTGACATCACATCTGTGCCTCCAGTACGCCCTGCCCAAGTCTCTCAGTGTAGCAAGACTTGCTGTCAACGTCATGTCATCTCTTCTCACAGGTAAGTTCTTGTCGACCGTGTGTAATGGGCATTTTGTCAGACAAGTTACATGAACTAACCTGTGTGTATACATTTGCCATCTGTGCAGGATGCGTGGTGTTTCCTACAGTATTTTTGCCCTGAGCACTTCTGTCCACCAGCTACTTAGAACAGATGTCTTTCACAATCTGTTCAGTGAGTAAAACAACTTGAATAAAGGATATTGATGAATTTTACTTTCATTTCTTATTCACCAAAAAGAACTTGATGGCATTATCCAAACTTACAAGAATCTCCCAGAATATTATAAATGGATGGATGAAGTTCACACCTTAATGAGAAACATGTGATCATCTCTTTAATTCCCTGTGATATGATGTTTAATTTCCAAATTGGTCTATGTACTTAATGAGAAAATTGTTTTCCTGAAGATATAACAATATATGAATGTATTAACAGAGCTGCCAACTAGTACTGATTCTCAGTAATTTCTACTGAAATTGGACAAGAATACTGAAGGTTACAAGCAAATTACTGATTTTAGAAATCATTGTCCGTGATAAATTCTATAACACTGTTAAGGATTACTGATTTTCACTCAAAAAAGGTGCAAATTACTGATTTTCAGCCATCATAGTACTGAAAGGCTTTTACAAAAGTTGGCAGCTCTGTATTAAATGAAGAGCACCTTCTGTGAGTTTCCTCAACCATGGATACTAACTATGAAGTGCATGATTATGAATTGGAAGCGAGTGATGTAATGTCTTTGTGCACACGTCTCCTCACCCTCTTGACAACAGTCCTGACAGTGGAGAGATGGGCCATCTTCTACCAGACTACTCTGCCCTCCCTCGTGCGTATCTGTCGAGCCTTCCCACCTCTCTACGAGGATATCACCTCCCTATTGATCCAGCTAGGGAGAATGTGTGCCTCTAGGATATCAGCAGCAGGTAGCAGCCCGTCATACACTGGTGAGCATGGCTTCTCTTTTGAGGCTTTAGAATTAATGCTTCTATTCAGGTGTGAGTTTCATCTGTAAATTAACAAACATGTCGGAAAAAAGGAACCAGTGGGACTCGAACCTGTCATCTACTGCTTTCCGGGCAGCAACACTACCACCAGGCTGTCCCTGGTTGCGGGCAGTGACACGATGAACATGGAACAGTTGCTTGATCTTAACAAATTTAATTTGTAGAGGGAGACAAACTGAAGAAACTCACACCTGAATCATTTCATTTCGGGTACTGGATGTGTAAAATTACAACATTTGCTATTCTTAATCCATGAATGAAAGCAAACAAACAAATTTATTTCGTAACTTTTGGATGACTGTACTTCACTTCTGCTGAGTGCTATGACTGCACTGTGCATTGAATGGCAGCATGTCATATATCATTTAAAAGGGAATTTTATCCTCTTTCAAATGATATATAACTTGTCTGTGTTTTGTTTACTTTTTGCTAATGAAGAGCGATTGTTTGGAGAGTTGTCTGCCTGTCGGCGTGTGTGCACAAACGGTGCTGGGCCACTGAGGTGTTTGTTTACACAAGTGCGTTGGCCCGATATGGGTTATGTTGCATTTTCAATGTATAGAAAAGATGAATTATGTTCAGTGAAATTCACTTCTTTTTATTTGACCCATATCAAACCATCAGTATTGTAGTTGGCATGTTTATTTCTGTATTGAAAGAACTCTGCCTGCCTCCTTCACCACAAAGTGATACCTTGCTTTGCCCTATGTGGTGGTTCCTACAGGGAATGATGCTGAGCTAGCCATGCTGATGAGCCGAGAGGGTCAGATGGCCAGTGCCAACATCAGCAACGAGAAGAACAGTGACCGTGCGCTGCAGGCTGCCATTGAGGAGACCTTTGGTGACATCGTCAGGCTTGCTGTCCTACAGAAAGACACGGACAGCTGATTCCTGCACCAAGCTTGGGATCATCCCATCATCCTTTGTGGATAGAAGACCTTGACAATCTGGCCATTGGTTACAGAGACATTCACAGTTGAACATTACCATCGAGTGTGAGAGTAAAGTCCTGTTTGCATGTGTGCAAAGTGACTGGACCTTCAAAACAAATCAATACTCCTCTCCTTGCCAAGGACACTACCATGCAATTGTAGTTACAAAATTCACTCCCCATCCGCACATCAACCAGTCTGTACGGAAGGAATGGACTTCCCAGGGATACTTGGAAGCCAGGTTTCTCTTCAAGCTTTATGCCAACTTCAAGGCTTCATGCACATCAGTTGTAGCATCATGCAAGAAAAATTGATTTAAGTTTTATGAAACTGCCATGAAGCCAGTTGAGTGGATGCTTGTAAATCAGTCGCCATCAAGAAATCCTTCCTTGAAGTGAAGATGATGGCCATGAGAAAACACAGAATTGGAAGATATCCTGAGAAAAGGGCTCGACTAGAAAATACTGTGAACCTGTGTCTGCATGCAATTGTCCAAGTTTCTATTTGAATTCAATGATAGTCACGTGGACTATTACAAAAGATGGGACATAGTAACATTTTCCAGCAGGGCAGTGAAATGGATCAAATGACCACCAGGAGTACATTGTATGGCAAACTGATTAAAACCAAACTAGCAGTAGTGGAAAGAAAAATGTTAATTTAGAACAATGGCCATTATTTCCATATTACTGCTGTACTGTACTGTGTGTTGAGGACAAGTTACTGTGTTGTATTGGTGATGCTACACAATATTTTTGTCCATATAAAAAATGAACCTATAAACCCTGCACTGCTCTCTGAAAGCTTTCATAAACACCTGTAGAAGATGAAAAAGGGGGAAAATATATCCTTGTCTGTTAATACTCTTCACCAAAACTTGGAAGTGAGATATGTATTTGTGCCCATATGGAGTAGCAAGAACAGTCATTTTTCTTCCTAATGAAACTGAGGATAACAGCCCAAAAATCAGAACCTTGGCTTTATTGCTATATTCAAAGAGTATTTCCTTGTTTGACCAAGAGTGTCTGGTGGGTATGGGAGGATAAAGAGTTAGTTCCGAGGTTGGAGCAAATGTGCCTGCAGCATAACTTCATGCAAAAGTAAGTTCACAGTATTGGCTCATATAAAACAAACTCAAAGACGTTTGTAATGCTATTGTATACACAACTGCATGGCCCTGTACCAAGTACATGTCCACAAGACTTGAATGTGAATATTAATATTTTGTGAATAAAACAAAAACAAGGAGACCAGTATTAGGTTGTCTGTAGTGTATTATTTTCTTTATTTACATACAATGCATTATCTTCAGTGCATTTGTAGGAATAAGACACCATGGTACTCTGCACTGACAATTGACACAGATACATCTTGCATGTACTGACAATTAGCTGAACTTCTCTCATAGGTGCTTAAAACATGGTACAGCTGATATGCACAGTAGCTACAGGAACTAAAGCATGACAATGACACATTCACTTGTATGGCATCCATTCACTGACGAAGGAGTATGCACGGTGGTTGAACCATATGAAGAGCCGATGACTCCAACATACAAGGACACACTGGGATTGCCAAAATCACCTTGTACCAAAAGGAAGTTTTTATGGGAGTGTGTAACAACTAGGTCTCCCTGCAGGCATGTATTTCCACATTGTAGTCAAGGAATACAATTACTTGGTACAGTGAATTGAATTCAAAATCACTGGCTTTGACATAACCCAAACATAAAGACTAAAAACAATCATGAGAGAAGAAGAAATATATAATCACATTTTTTCTGAAGGTAGAGACTATCAAAAAAGTATATTGTCACAAATCAATGAATTTCTGCAAGGTAATAGGATGGAATTCAAGTGTTTTGCAAGAATCCTTTACATAACTGGCATCTCAAGTCATGCACAATGAAAACAGTGTGATTAAAGTAGAAAGCTTTATGAAATGTGTAATTTACCATTTAAAAAAAAATAAAATCAGTTTTTCTGCTACCAAAAAGTGTTGAAGCTGCTTTTGATGCCTAGAATCTTTGGCAAGAAATGCAGGGTCTGAGTAAGCAAGCATTCACTGACATTCACTATGTCCAGGTCCTTCCTGGTTAAAGTCCTCTATACCTTGCATAATCTAATATTCTCTCTACTTACTATTAAAGTTATAAGAGGTCCAACACAGATCGTATCCATGCGATAGATGTAAAAAGACAGCACCAGGGCGAACAACATCTGAGATTCATTCCTGCCTCATATCAGTCAACGTGCTTCACACAATTTCAGCTACCACATGATTTGATGTACACTGTAACCATCAGACGAACTAAAGTGTAGCTTGCAAGAAATTAGTTTTGCATTGAGTTGTCAGTCTCTCGGTGGAACTTTGCTTGATCAATAACAACAGTGTCCTCGTCAGTCATATACCACTTACGCAACACTGCATGTGCCAACACTTTCTATATCCATTTAACAAAGAGGGAGTCTGGCAGGCTGTTGATGTGACCATTCAATGAAAATTTCATGCTTGCACATACCAAATGTAAAATCACTACGGCATGACAGACAGTACCTCTTATAGCTGCAGGCACATTACAAATATGAGCCATTTTTAGTCACTGAAGTGCAATAATGCTCATTGGTAGAGACTACAAATAGTTGGTTTTTTTTTCTGGTTTAATTCCTTGGATGGTAATACAATGTGAGTCACTTCTGTGTGAAAATGCATAACTCGAGTGACCTGACTGGTCATCATGACAGGACCCACAGAGTGTGGTCAAGAGCAGTGTCATTTTTATTAGAGCCTGGCCCACTGTCTTCCCATCATTCATCACACTAGTCCAGACGAAGATGACATCGCCCATTCCTTTGACCAGTGGTAGCGACGTCACTCGTCTAGATCAATCGGGGGCCATGACATCAGGAGCTCAGCATGCAGATCTTGGGGCAGCCACTCCTGGTATGCCTGCAGCAAATCTGGTGATTGGCAGTGGGGAATGAGTGGGTGGAGAGATGGAGGCAGAGAGTGTCAAAATGATGATGATTAGAGAGGGAGAAGGAGGGTATGAAACAAAGAGATGGAATGAAAAAAACGAGCAAAGGGGGAAACAAGCAAAAAATATAGAGGTGATTGGGTAAAGAAATGGAGGTAGAAAACAGTGGCAAAATGAAGATTATCAGAGAGAGGGGGGAAAAGAGAAAGACAGAAGGAAAGGAGACTGCACTCAAAAAGTAAGTACAGCATCATCCTATACAAGCACTGAACACAAAATTTAAATACAAACTTGCAGCTCAAGGGATATTTACAGGAAAGTGAACAACTGGTTATCTCTTCATCCAACTTAATCATCCATCAAAATGTCATGTAAAACTTGTTCCATTACATCCGGACTTTCGTGTGTCAGCTGAATGAAACAGAGACTTTCTTTTGAACAATGATGGGCAGTACTTTCATTGTACACATGCCCAATGTTTTGAAGTGCAAATTAAGCTCTAAAATGATACACAAAGTAATAACAAACTTGGGCATTATACAATACACCTGTCTATGTGATGGGTCAAGTCAAGGCCAACAAAAGCCTCCTTTGGCAAGTAGAGACATGAGGTAATAATATAACATTTGACACAGAAACTCACATTGTTTGTCCTCTCTCCAGACCTGTACAAGAGCTGCCTTAGTGTCCACATTCTTCCCTGCCAGGGCTTTTAGCAGGATCTCAGTTCTGGGTTGTAGTCTGGAGAAATTCAGAGGATATTGGTCAAAGATTCAAAGTAGCACAAGGTGACTCTGACAAGTGTGTCTACATTTTTACACTGTGTCTACCAAAAGCTCTCAATTTCTATCTTCTTGTTGATATTCCTTACAATGTGTTGCAGTTTGTTAAGTACTTCCCAATGAATCATAGTCACTTATAACCGAAGTTGGCAATGGATGAAAGTGTCTTTGTCATACCATGCAGTGTAATTATATAGTATATCTCCTTCGTAAACACAATAAACGATTCATAACAGCTTCTCAGAACACCTCAAGTCAGATGCCACTCACAAACTTAAGCAACCTTGCTTGCCTTGCCTCATGAACTGAACTAACAATTTGTACTTTCCATGTATCACAAATTTGCATTGGTACATCAGAATCAAAGCTCACATCACAGTAAAGTGACCACACTGTTTTGTTGGCTAGATTATCATCAGAGTAACCTTATCCAAAATTTGACAGAGAGAGATTCACACATTGGAATGGTGGTGGTAAGACACCTATTGTACAAACATTAATCAATCAAGCCTAACTAGTTCACTTACTTTGCCCAGGTCTTGATCATGGTGCTGGGAGTAGACAGCAGGGACGAAGTGTACTTCTTCAGACTAGGTACCACCTACACATGTATCACAATATCAATCAGATCAAGTTGTATTACTCAAGTCTTTCACTTCTCCAACTTGCTATGAAGGAGCTACAAGACTACAGATACAATATGCAATTAAACAATGAGATAAACTGATATAATGCAGTAATTCAAAACGAATATAATACTCACAAAACTTACATGAGTATTCCATTACCATGTATTAAAAGTATTGTAGAAAACTGTGTAATTCATGATGCCCACATATGTGTGCTTTCAGCCATGTGGTGCCATGAAAATTACAATTACAAAGTACAAGAAATAAATTTCAGATGAGATACAAATCAATATATTAGGGCTTATAAAGGTTAACAGATAAAGATGAAAGATTGCCACAAAATTTCAGAACGGCATCAAAAAAGCTAATTGACATGTTGAATTCACATATTTCTCAGAAAATTTCCTTTTTTTTTCTCTTTCTCAAAACTCTCCCAATTTCTTTCTGTATCTTCCATTCTGTACTCAATGTAATGTTTCTTCAAGACCAAAATTCTGGTAATATATTTGGTGTGTATGATAAGAGATAGGAATAGTAAAGTTGGCACGACCTACCTTTCCTTCCAGGAGGAAGCGGGCAAACCACTTGACCCTGTCCAGACACTTTGGGTACTCAAGCTCCTGGGAGGGGAGCTGCCAAGCATTCCGCCCTGTAGATTGATGTCAGAAAACATCCATGATATATTAACTCACTCTATATCTCATACCAGTTAACACAACAGACCTCTTTAAACCCAATTGCATATATTATACAAATGGTGAATGGTTAAGAGTGAGATGGCACAAGATTTTCGTCAACTGTGTTTGATGCAATAGAATTCCTCTGCAAGCTTCATCCCAACTGAAGGTTAGATAAAATTTCCTTAATAAAAGAGTGGCTGTATTTTTGTTTGCATGGATTCACAAACACATGCATACAATTTATGTGGAATACTTAAGTCTAGCTTTGACAACCCATGGGTAGAGTGAACTAGAAAGGCCCTTTGATTCCATGAAACAGGATAATTCATTTTAAAAATGCTACAAATGAATGACACTGCATCGTGTGTATTTTCAGTATTTTCTGTCTATTGTACATCACATTTCATTAGGAAGTCATTTTTACTACACTGTATTTATAGAGTCCTGATAGAGCCTTCATGGTTGTCCTGTCTGGTAGTGCCATGTCCTTATAGCAGGATGTAAAGGGGTTTAGTACACACACAATCTCTTATGACAATTTACCATGTGGCTGGTAAAATGGTGTAGTCTTGCTCTTCATCCTTACATTTGATAGCAACCATTCCCTCCTATAATTCATGACATCTTTATCATGTTGGTAACGCTGATCTTGGTCAAAGGCCAAAGTGGATCTTTGAGTCCGTGAAATTGAAACTAAAAGCAAAATCACTTTTTATTGGGTCAATTCAAGCTAATACCTTTATGTAAGCCTATCAAATCTATAATTCATTCACTATACTATTTACTATACAAAGCCAATTGATATAATATTTTATCTTTTGTGTGTGTGTAGTGAGTAAAATTGATTATATGACAAAAGATAATTCATCCTCTCAAAATATATTGAGAAGGAAATGAGAGAGAAAAGGGCAACAAGTCAACCTACCAAATGTGCTGGTCATGTGACACCTCACAATGCCAGTGGGAGAGTGGTAGGATGGTGCAGGTTCTTCCAGCGGCCTTGAGAACGTACACAGATGGGGGACAAGAAGGGGTAACCAGTCTCCATCAATGGCTGCCACACCTGGGAGAGTAAACAGAATACTAAACTGGTTAAAAAGATAATCATAAACTGTCAATTGTTTTAACTCATAAAGACATTGAATGCCTCTGATGTTGTTCTTGTTTTTTTCTTTTTTTCACCCTTGAATCATTAAGTCCAACACTTGTGGCCTTAGCAAAGAATGATTTCCGTCAGTGCTTTGCTCATACACCAACAAAAGGAGAAAAACGCCTCCCAGTTGTCAAAGATATAGGTGTAAGGTAAAGACACAAAAAATTGGTGATTTTTTTTTTTTTTTTTTTTTTTTTTTTTGGGGGGGGGGGGTTGTTTTGTTTTGTCTTTTGTGAAAGAAGTGCATACAACAGGGCTGGCACTTTGTTCTGCTCAAAATCGCATGGTCAGTCATTTCTTTGGTTCCTTTGTGACAAAATCACTAGCATGCATGTCAGCTTAATGCAACAAATACAAGAAGACTGTAGCACAAGGACTCACAATGTTATCTCCACCCCCCCCCCCCTCCTTCCATATCTACAAAGATTTATCATTCTCTCTTCCAGTACAGGTGCTAAGTCAGCATATCATTTGCACTGACTCTCAAAACAGTCAAGCAGATATTTTATTCAACTTTATATGTGAATTTTTAGCACTTCACAAAGAAGTGTCCCAACTTGATACTGAAAGGTGATTTGTGTCCCTGGTACTTCACTGACCTCTCATGTAAGGCTTGGTGGTTTCAATGATCTCCTGGTAGACAACATACTCAGGCATCTGCTTGAAGAGAGCTGAATTGGGATGGATGAAGACAGCACCCTCTAGGCCCACGCTTTGGTAGCCACCACGCTGGAACCCTTCCTGATCTGGCAACATGCGTCTGGAAGACCAGATTGAATCTCACATAAAGCAATCTGTACTGAGAGCATTTACACTTAATTATACTAATTAAAGACTAAAGTAAAGGAGAAATTAGTATATTAGTAAATTGGGCAATATAATAATACATTACTTTGAAAATGCCTTCTGTGATCTTGGAGACTGGAAAATGATTGCATATCAACATCTTTACATAATGAAGAACTGATAGAGATCAGAAGGCACCAAAGATAATAGGATAATGTAAGTACAAACAATGCATTTATTCCATTAATTCAGGCGCAATTACAATGATCAAACTCAAGCAATCTGAGTCAACAAAATACGGCAACATATTGCACAGAAGGCATATTGAGTTTGCAGATGACAAGATGAAAAATCTGCAATCAATCTGCAACATTATGTGTTTACTTCTTTATTCTTCTGGCTTTTGAGCCCTTCTTCCTCACATTCTTGCCTTCTGAATGCCATTAAGGTTACAGGTAGAAGGCGTTTAAAAAAAAGAAAGAAGAAATAGAGTGCACTCACTTGGCCACTTGATGGGCGAGGCCTGCAACAACTATTTGACGAAGCATTTTGACCTGTGAAGAGAGAAATCACCCATACTTATGTACCATACATCAATCATATATCAGTTTCTCGTAGCCCCTAATCATGCAGCATTATTGACTCAAGCCAGAGTCTGATTTGAATCACAAAGAGCCATAAAAACAACTACTGGTACTGATGTGCACATACCTGAATGTCTACTTTTTGGCCCCCTTCAGATCTCGGTCATGGATCGCGCAATCCTCGCGAAAATTTGCACTAAGGTAGAGGCTAATGTAATCTACAAGACTGTATATTTAGATTTTTCAAATTTTAATTTATGTATTTTAAATTAATCAATTTATGCTAATTTACACATAATTTTTTTGCCTATAGATAAAAAAATA
The DNA here is from genome assembly GCF_964275005.1 of Diadema setosum. NCBI lineage: Eukaryota > Metazoa > Echinodermata > Echinoidea > Diadematoida > Diadematidae > Diadema > Diadema setosum. Next base: position 30,270,006 of record NC_092688.1, on the reverse strand, counting down.
AAGCTCCAAGACTTCTAATTTTTGGTGAACATATTCTTTTCAATATCCTCAACAATAATATTGAAGCAAAATTTCGCCTTCATAATTATTTCTTATGTATTTTATTGTTCATTAAATTTCTTAGTTTTCTTACTTTTTGTTTTTGTTGATTTTTCATCAAAATTTATTGCAGAAACTTTTTAAAGCATAATCAGGCTAAAATAAATCATTATCAGCCACTGACAGTAAAAATATTTATATTTATATGAATTAATTGCAAAAACACAATTTACATTGGATTTGTACACAAAATCATGTTTTTGAGCAATTTCTGGGTCGACAAATTTTTTTCAAAGGGGCGTGGCTTCAAAACGGTATGCCCGGGAGCAACAAAGTTGGTCTCAAAAGTTGCGCGATACTTGAAAGATAAAAGTCATAAAATGTCGCGGCGAGAGCATCACGTGTTGCAGAATAATCACACGAAACATCGAGGGGGGCCAAAATGCCCCCCCCCCCCTGAAGGGAATAGGGTTAAGAGTATATTCGTAATGGAAGAGACAATCCCTACACATTCACACATAAATCATTGAATAGCATGCAGTACATTGTATGTATATTTAAAAAAAAAAAAAAAAAAAACTGACAACAGTGAAAGAGAGAGATGACTTTGTACACAGACTGACTGTATTAAGTCTGACTATTTATCTGACTGTCTCTCTTACATTCACAACTGGTAAATACCTGAGTTGGGGATGGCGGGCTCATCTTAGGGTCCATGAAGACTCCACAGTCTGGATTAACAACATTCACTGACAAAATCAAAAGAAAGGAAAGCGAACAGACCAAAAAAAAAATGAATAACAAAACATCAACGAAAGAGTCACACTCATTGTTCCTTGCCCACTCAGGAGAGCCAAGAACATGATAGTCTTTTGTGTAACAATTCCATCCTCTACCTGACACATTAACACTAAGGAGAGGCATGAACTCAGGCTAATATTTCAAATACAGATTCACTTCCAACAGTGCAAGATTGAATGTCGTATAGATTCTTGTGGTTTCAGGGCATCTCCCTGTTGAGGGATGGAAAATACCTGCATGACACATCTGGGTCACAGAAGCGCTACGCCTTTTATCTCTTCAATACCCTTTATTGTTTCTCTTCTCTCCTCAAGCAGAAAGGTGTTTCTTATCTTCTAAAATCTGAGAAATGAATGTTCGATTTCATCAGTCAAAACTTGGTCTTTGAACACCATTACTTTTATACTGATCATCCTAAATCATACGGTCATGGTCACTTCCTTTAATAAAACATCCTTTTTTCCCTCTCTCTCTCTGTGGTAGAGGTAATAAAGTCTTTACAAGTGAATGCCCTGTCTGCAAACATGAAGAGGCAGATAAATCATCTGCAAATAGGCTGTGGTCACCATCTCATAATACTGAGTGAAAACTAAGCAAATTATCAACAAAAGGGATGTGGTAGACTCCTTAACTACACACAAGGTTACATTTTTTTTTCCCAATATGTCTCTTTGTGTTTATTTTTGTTTTTGTTTTGAGGTCTCCATGAATGAGATATAATCCCACTGGCTTGCTCTTGACAAACCAAGAGATCACTTACGGAATGTCATAATGTATATGCATTACCTGCATTGGTGAGAAGTCTCCGCAGCTTTCTGATCTCTACCATAGCTTTGTGCCTTAGTCCATGTGCAGCACAGAAGGCTGGGGTACAGCCTGCATACTCAGATGATCCTACTGCCCCAAGCAATACCATCAGGTCACCTAGGAGGGCGTTGTCACCCTACAAGTTTAAGGTTAAAGACAGATCATATTATTCCATCATAATTGCCAACTTGGATATTTTGACAACATGAAATTTAAAAAGATAGTCACAAAGTAAAGCTGACTTTTGATTACATTCTTCAAACAATGTGCATTTGTGACATTTTAGTGCATGGCATTTCATCACATTATGGAAGTATGAGAGAGTGTGTCATCTTTGCCATACATGCAAAACAGTTTTGTTCTTGAAAGACAAAGAATGTGATGTGATCAATTTATTTATACAAACCTTTCCTGCCCAGATACGCTTGTTATGAGTGACTTTCGCATGCATTTTCTTGTGTGCCTCTTTCTGAAAGAAAAAGAAAAAGTTATGAGAAACCATACATTAACTCTTCAACCAATATAAGAGTGATTATTACAGCAATATCTTTTTTCATAAACACACGCCTGTGCTAAAACTACCTATAACTCATTAACTCATGGAAAATACTTCACAATTTAAAGTATACATCAATAAAATGAAATATGTATTCATTTAAAATCTTACAAACACAAACCCCTTGGTATACACAGACTTTAATTTCACAAAACTGAGAATGACTCTTGTAAGGAGTAACAGTAATACCAACCAATTGAGAAACACACAGATTTGAAATCACAAATACATACACATATCAGAGATATATCGTCGTGCGCATGGCAGATTGTCGTTAGCGCGCTTCCGTGCGCATGGCAGATTGTTGTTAGAGCACTTCCGTGCGCATGGCAGAATGTTGTTAACCCTACGCGCACTCCCACACCCTAACGACAATCTGCCATGCGCACTCCCACGCTGTAACGACAATCTGCCAGGCGCAGGGAAGCGCGCTAACGACAATCTGCCATGCGCACGACGATATACTATGCTTTTCATAATATCCACATACATAAACTATAAAATCCTTGCATCTGAGAAACCACTCAAACACACACAACACTTGGAACACAAGGATCCATCTGATAATTAAAGGAGCAGTACAAAGTACTTACCTCTTTCTCACTTTCTCCTTGTAGAGAACTTTCTTCAAAGATCTCCTGCAAAGAGGACACAGAAATTAATCTCAAACCCCTTCCAATAATAATCTTTATTAAAAACTGATACACATGCATCATCAAAATTTCTGTTCACACTGAGAAGAGTATGATAAAGTTGCCTTCTAAATGTCCAAGTCAACAAGAGACTGTCATTTTGTCTAATTTTGATTCAATCATTTCTTTATTCAAGAAAATGTTTATACATAACCAGGTCAATTATCTCTTTAGATAATTGCAGGTACACATTGAACATACAACACAAATAACATCCATGAAATTAATGTGCCAGTATCAACAATAATATTTAAAACTAACAATCATTATAACATTTATATCAATTCTTTCATATATATATACATTGTATATATATATATATATATATATATATATATATATATATATATATATATATATATATATATATTGGACATTTATAGAAACTTCACACTCCGGGCGGACCAATAATCAGTCGATGTTCTGCTTTTTTGTTTTCTGATTTCGTTTTGTACATAATCAAAAACTCCATTTACTTTCCCATTGGAAAAAAAAAAATATCTGTGGTCCTAAAAACTGTAATAAACCTTCTTTCATTGTATCTAATTCAATATTACATATACAAATATAAAATATTACACATATAATATACTAATCAACAGACTTCAACATTTTGCATACTATAGAGATAAACCCATGAACTGAGAGTGAGAGTTGAATTCTGATAAAATGTGTATCTGTATATACTTTTTGTTTACTTTGATAATGACGTTTATTCGTCTGCACAAAGGGTATTAATGATATTTTGTCCGTTGAGGTCATAACCATGTTTACATTGAAAAAAAAAAAAGAAATTATATATTCCAGGAGAGGGTTATAACAGTAAAAACATATAACTGGGGATGGATGGTCGCCTTAAAAAAAAAAAATAATAAATAAAAAAAAAAAATTCAAAAAAAGACTATTAAACTGCATAGCCAGGATTGGAGCCGGATTTTGGATTAGGACTAAAGACAAAACAATGACTAGGACTAGGATTAAGGTTCAAAACTTTGGGGTACGGTTGGGCATGTAAGACATCTGATGAGGGTCAAAGCCATTGTTTACCATTGGGAGCGGTGATGATTATCTTTTTTTCTTTATTATCTTTTTTTTTGTGATAAATTATCACGTTTGATGCATTATATGTTTAGTTCAGCTGTATCACAAAACATCCTACCATATAAAAATTTGGCAATAAAGCACCAAATATAAGATATCACTAATTTTCTCAATAAACCATAACTGTAGATGGTTTAGTTTACAAATGATTTTAATAAAACTATTGTTCACATTCTGTATATTCAACAATACTTAACATTGATTGTACTGATTAACATTTTTACGTTTGTTGTTTTGTTTTCCAAACTCATATCTTATAACTATTTTGAGGCACTACACCTGGTTTTTTTCTGCATTTGCAAATGATAAATAGTGGTTTTAAGTTGCAGGTTGGAGAAGTTAACAAGTTTATGCATGATGCATTCAGCTAGGTTGGTGCAGATTAATGAAACAGTGTACTAGCCTCTAATCATGCTTTGATCACAAACCTTGCAACCAACTCAAGGTACATGGTGGAATAAATCATGTATTAGAATTAACGTTTCTGTTTCTTTGTGTAAAGTTCATGGTAACATACCAAGTGACTTTAAATAGTCATGGTAAAGTGGCTGCTTGTACATACTCTGACAGTGAGTGCAGCCACCAGGGCAATAACATATGGCAGACATCCCTCCTGTTGGCCCAGTGATATCATCTTAGCATAGCAGGGAGCCACTGGGAAGCAGGCCATAGCCTTCCCTACCTCTGTGATCCTGGTACTGAAGGATTCTACAATCATAGAATCAAGCATTGAGGCATTATCATTCACGGTGTTTTATCATTATACGGAGTATCTGTATGTCATGTAAGTGAACTTATCAAAAACAAACTCGCAAACAATGATCTCTACAAACATTTCTTAAATTCAGAGAAAATATGTATTTTCATATATCACAATCACATTTCTCCTAACTTTAAAATTGTAAATACTGATGAAATTTGCTATAATGATTTATATGTCACAGTAACTATTAGGGAAATCAAGACAGTGTATTGTGACTGCACCTTACAGAAACTACTAGCTTGCTCCTCAGTGATAGAAAAGGAAATAGATAAAATTGCAAATACATATGACTTATCAGAATAATGTCTTTAAGAGATTAATAACAACTTCAATGTTAAGTTATACGATGTCAACAAATAAAGTACTTCAATGATGTGCTACCAAGCTGTTTGTCTTAGTGAAAAACGAGGTAGTGAGAGTCACGGTCCAGGCTCACCTTTCTTGATGTCTTTGAAGCTCTTTGGTTTGGGAGGTTGTTCCAGGGCTCCAAGTGCTATGAGTAATCTCTCCCCAGTCTGGTGAAGACAATAAGACATAGAAAGTCATATCACATGGGAGAGACAGTTTGGTGCTGTGCTACAATTCATGTAAGATTTTCACACACTAGATGGTTAGATGCAAACAAGTAGACATCCCTAAGTAATCAGGCAGTAAATTGATATACTTTTCAACATACAAGTGGTTAAATGAGACAAGCTACAGATTACAGATATTGTAAAATTTCTGGATCAACAAGTGCATCCAGACTGAGCAAGTTGGCACTGAGCTTCAGACACACAAACAGCACTGAAATGAAGCTTCAAGGACTGAACATTAAAAAAAAAAATGGTGATAAAGGTACCTTCAAGCTGTCCTCATCGGGGCAAGTAGGGAAAGGGAAATTGACAACTTTGTCAATCCCCATGTCCTGTAGAGAGGAAAAGAGGGAAAATTGTGAAACTTTTTCTGAAGATACATGTACATATACATCAGTGTGGATTTATATAAACATATGCTCATAGAAAGATAGCTAGATTGATGGACAGAATCCAATAGATAGACTAAGATCTACATGAATATAAAGATTACGTGGTTGATTTTGTAACCATGGAAACAAAGTTTCTTTGCCTTCGTATTTCTCTGCTCTGAACTATGTAACAAACCCAATTCCTTTGGAGAGGATGCATAAACGATTTGAGAAGATTGACAGGAGTTATAACTGGATTTGTCCCCATCCATAGAAAAATAAAACGTAACGTAAACGATTTTCTTAAGAGATATACTTGCAGATATGATATTACAAGCAGGTCACAAAGGGCTTTCCACTATAATAGGTACATTTAAAAAAATCAAAGAACAGACATTCTACATACCTTCATCTGCAAGATGAGGTCATCCACTGGTCGTCGTGTGATCTCCGGAGGGTCAAAGGTCTCGAAGTCATTCCCAAACACAGCAGACGAATATAACCTGGTAGGCAGGGGTAAACACTTGGATGGATGTGGGAATTTCAGTCTTTCTTACCTACACAGACTGCTTTGTCAGCAACATAGTGCCTGAACTGAGTCACCAATTTTTGTAATGTTTCTGTAAAAAGTGATTGCTTTGTTCAACCAAGGTATAACAGAAACTTCAAGTAATGTATTGAACTCTCAAACACAGATTTCCTATAAAGAAAGATGCAACAATTATGAAATCAGATTTATCCCTCATCCAATTTCAGTATAGGACATGACATACATATCGAAACTGATAAATCAAGTTCATTTTGTGAATGGTAGACTATATGTTATAACTTTTAACATTTCACACATTGCACATCAAATGCACACTGGATGTCAATTACCATAAATACAAAAAGTTACCCAAATATATACTGTAACAAACGCAAACAGAACAAGGAAAAGTAGAAATTACGCGGTGCGTAATATATGTCCCCGCCGGAAGTAGCATTTAGTAGCAAAATGTACAATATAGGTAAAAAGATCAAGGTCAAAGGTCAAAGAAGTCAAAGGTCAAAATTCTATGTAGAAGTTTTGAAGCCCTCACCTAGTGCCATCACATAAAGCAAACGGAATCGAAATCGGGTTAGAAATGGCGAAGGAGTAGCATTTTGTAGCCAATGTACAATATAGGTAAAAAATCAAGGTCAAAGGTCAAAGAAGTCAAAGGACAAAATTCTGTGTAGAAGTTTTGAAGCCCTCACCTAGTGCCATCACATAAAGCAAACGGAATCGAAATCGGGTTAGAAATGGCGAAGGAGTAGCATTTAATAGCAAAATGTACAATACAGGTCAAAAATCAAGGTCAGAGGTCAAAGAAGTCAAAGGTCAAAATTCTGTGTAGAAGTTTTGAAGCCCTCACCAAGTGCCATCACTTAAAGCAAACGGAATTGAAATCGGGTTACAAATGGCGAAGGAGTAGCATTTTGTAGCAAAATGTACAATTTAGGTCAAAAATCAAGGTCAAAGGTCAAAGAAGTCAAAGGTCAAAATTCTGTGTAGAAGTTTTGAAGCCCTCACCTAGTGCCATCATATAAAGCAAACGGAATCGAAATCGGGTTAGAAATGGCGAAGGAGTAGCATTTTGTAGCCAATGTACAATATAGGCAAAAAATCAAGGTCAAAGGTCAAAGAAGTCAAAGGTCAAAATTCTGTGTAGAAGTTTTGAAGCCCTCACCTAGTGCCATCATATAAAGCAAACGGAATCAAAATCGGGTTAGAAATGGCGAAGGAGTAGCATTTTGAAGCAAAATGTACAATATAGGTCAAAGGTCAAGGTCAAAGGTCACAACTGAAATTCTTTATAGAAGTTTCAAAGCTCCCATGTAGTGCTATCATATAAAGCAAACAGAATCAAAATCGGGTTAGAAATGGCGAAGGAGTAGCATTTTGAACATTTTGATCACACACGGACGCACGGACGGACGCACGGACGCACGGACGGACACACGGACGCACGGACGCACGGACGGACACACGGACACACGGACACACACACGTACGGAGCCCGTTTCATAGTCCCCTGCTCGAACTCGTTCGGCGGGGACAAAAACTGACCAGAAATGAATATTATCATAGTGGAAAATTGAGCAAAGGAAATGGAATTCCATCGGGATGGAATCCCATTTTCTTTGCTCAATTTCCACTACAAATATATACTGTTCGTCAAAGAGCAATCTAAACTACCAGTGACATACAATCTCTGAAAACATTGTACATGTCTGGAAAATGATATCATCATGTAGAGAGGAAATATCATCTGATCTACTTTAGGTTTAGAAAGCCTGCCTCAGCAACGAGGAATTCATTGAATCAGCAGATACTGACAAAGAGAACTATGCTGAGAATGAGTCATCATTGGCAAGGCTCCAACTCTGCAGATACTGACTTCAGCCTCCTTCCTTACAAATACATCAGACTCATTACTATGACTCCGCCTTGTCATCTTTCTCACCTGTAGGCGTGGCCTGGTTCTGTGCGGCCAGCCCTCCCTGCCCTCTGATTGGCCGATGCTTTGGATGTCCAGGTAACTTTGAATGAGGACACTCCAGTGACCTTGTCATAGTACCGCCTCTTGACCTGATTAATACAACACACATCAACAAATTACTAAGTTTACCATCTTAATTTGCATACCATCAGATTATTTGTGTTCATAACATGTCTGAAGATACATGGACTTTCAAATATATCTGCAAAAATTAATGTGTGATTACATATAGCACAGTCTTGTGTACTACGGGGGGGGGGGGGGGGGGTGTATCTTTATTATAACCCTTGCTACTGGAAATTAGTTTTAGAAAAAAATACATTACCATAATTACAAATAATTCCCACCATACTACATACAGGATTTCCAGGCATGAAAAGGTTGAACAGTTTGTGGTAACAAAAGACTAAAATATGATTTCCACGTCACAATCAACAAAAATATCAAAATAAAAACTTGGGGTTCATCAAGAGAGACATACACAGTTCCGACATGAATTCAGACCTTATTGACTCCAAATAATGGGCACAACCCACCCTTCCTGTGTCCACAACATATTTTATGCCAGGTATGGTGAGTGAAGTTTCAGCTACATTGGTTGCTACAACAACCAGTCTGCTGCCCTCTGGAGGTGGCTGGAAGACCTGGGCTTGCCGGTGAGGAGCCAGCAAAGAGTACATAGGCAGGACGTGTAGAGGGACTTGGTCTTCTGCTGCCTCCATGCTCAGGATTTTCTCCTTCATATGGCAAGATTTGAAGAAATACATGGTTTCGTAGAAAAGAAAATTAGCTAAATCTCACGATGGAGAAAACATGTGCTTCAATATAAACATGGGAACAGTAGATCAGATTACAGACTGTCAAATTTTAGGCAGAATCTCTTCACATAGAGTCATCCATAGCAGTCCAACATAACAAGTAATAATAACAGCAAAATGTATCAGCCATTTTATCACATAAGCCTCTCACACAACAGTGCTATTCGAACCATTAAAGCCATATCACTTAATTTACTGAAATTTAAGTTGTACAATACTAGGAAAACATAAGATGACATTGCTACCTCATTCTCATCTTCTTCTGGAAGAACTCCTGCTTCATCGTCAGACTGGTCATCACCATCAAAGTCATCATCGTCATCGACGTCACTCTCCTCATCGTGGGGCTGTGCTGAATAACTAGGGGAATGAGAAATAATCGTCTACACATAGTGAGACCAATCACACTTTGTGGATCACTTAGACACGTCTCTGAAAAGGTACAGTACTCATCAAATACATGTAGCTCCTCCTCCTCTATAATGTTGCTAAGGAAACCCGTCTCGTGGCCATTTAAATATCTATACTGCTTTATGCTTACATATTACAGAATCAAGTTTTGAATACCTCTTGTAGGACATTGGAGGTAGAACACACTGATGTCTTACCTGTCTAGGCTGATCTTGGGCAGCTTCCATTTTTTGAAGGCTTTCTTCTCCTCCTCCTCCTTTGTCAAATCTTCCTGACTTTCCTCTTTCTCTCCCTCGTTCTTTTTCCCACATTCAGTCTCTCCTGTCTCAGACTGAACTTGCTTGGGTCCCTGCCTAGTGCCTGAGCAGTAAAGATTATGTTCAAGCAAGAATCATAAATGTGACATTGTATAATGATCTAAAATGAACAAACAAACATTATGAACAATAGATTTGGTAACAAGGCTTATTTTCAGACTAATTCGTAAAACTGGTTATGATAGATAACAGATGAAATACAACATTGTGCACATATTCATAACTGTGAGGATTAACAAAATGAATTCATAAAGACTTGCTGAAAGGCATGTGAATGTGCAATAACCACCAAAAGTTAGATTAAATGTGGCGTGAAAAATCATTCTAGTTTCACTTCAACCAAATGATAAACAAGTACTTCAACAGTTAGCGTTCTCATCAGAGGTGAACAACAAGCTATCAGCAAGTTTGTCACAAGCAAATAGAATGCAATACAGTGAATTCTCTGACTACTGAAAGAAGTAAAAATATAATATACTCACAACATGCTCATTAATTTTCTGATTAATTTTCCTTTTTTCCCACCTCATATCTTTTTTTTTTTTTCTTAAGGAAAGTAATTGTATGGAGGTCCTATGTATGAGAGAGACATATCCCACCCAAATAATAGCCCCTACTTCATTTATTGATTGCAAAGAGCAGGGTTTATAACCCAGTTAAGTGGTCCATCCGAAATACACATTGTACACACAATACATACATTTGGTTCCCATGGAATATCAAAAGCAATTACACTAGCGCAGCTGATGAACATGGGATCATGCAGCCGTTATCTTGTCTTGGCGAAAAATTCAGATTTGATTCATTCGAATTTCAGATAATTTCAATGAGCAACTGAACAGAAGCTTTTTCAAACTACGTGGCAAAAGTGACAAAATAATCTTGAAGAAATCTGAGATTGTCACGTCACTGATTTTCCCTACAGAGCAGCCAACTTACCTACTGCCTTGAGCTTCCTGCAAAGTGTGCTGACCTCATTCTGACCTGTCACAAACACAAGGATGCCCCCTGGTGGCAGAGTCCGGTGAATCTTCAAGACCTGGAAACAGAATTCATGTTGTGCTTTTCTTTTGGATTGCTTTCATGCGGTTACTGAGGAAGCATCTTATAAATGCTTAAGAGTGAGCAATCACAGGACCAAGTTATAAATCCCGTCCAAAGTAAATGGGTTCTCTTCTCTCTTCCCTCCTTTCCTGAGCATTTATTTATTTCATCACCAGCTTTAATGTCAAATGTTATTCAAATGTTGTCTTCTAGTCTATTCACATCTAGCACTTTTGTCATGTGAAAACTGTGAAAAAGTGCATTCTAATGGTTAGAAGTTACAGATTTGTGTCTAATAAAAAATGAAATGACTATCTAGATCTACAGTTGCTCAAACATGGGAGTACTTTGTCCCCCTTCCAATTTTGCTCCCAGTGTGCACATTATACACAACTTACTGAAATTCTACATGAAATAAAGCCACCAGACAGTAACTGAAAATCATACAGTGGATTTATATATCTGTGATTCTGCTCATACACTCTTGGTCTGTGGATGTCAATTCAGAAAACACTTTTGGCAATATTCTTCACCATTCTGATATGACATCGCTGTAAGTCAAATCATATATGTTTAATTGTAGTTTTGGTTAATTTTCATGTAATTTTAATGTAATATTGGATACGGACTGGGTTTGAAAGGTTGTACTGTTAGCTGTTCATGTGTACACAGCATGTGTGTTGAATTATACAGGCTCTCATGCTCAGAGAGTATCAGTAATGATAGATACGGCGCATTATAAATGTACTTTATTTAATTTTTTTTATTATCATTATTAAGTAACTACCTAAAGAAAGAGTAATGCTTCGGTAAACTTCTTGTCTTACCATCCTTGCAAAATAATGCATAATTAAAATCTGGTTGAAGCTTTGATTATTGGATTCAATGAGTAGATTACTCAGCAGGGGCAATAATAAGTCCCATTCATAGCTCAATTTACCTTGCGGTAGGCTTCCTTTAGGTAATCTTCCAGAGGGGTGCGTTTGTTGAAATGAACAGTCACAGGATACTGCCTTGACTCAACCTTCAGGGGAGATTGTCCATCATGAGAATGAAAAGTGATTCATTGTAATGCTTCACTGTCATGTTTCATTGGCACAATTGCATTGATGTTACCTGTTAATATACAGCTTTCTTTAGCTTACCTGTGCAATATACAGAACTATCATCTATATAGGACATTTTAGCAGCGCATTAAAAACGCGTATTGTTGTCCGCTCAATATTTACCGTTCAATATCACAGCATATTGAACGAAACGCATAGGCCAACATATTAATTCCCCGTTGGCTACTGTTGTTACTGGCCGTTCAAGATCACACCGTATTCTGTCTCGTCTGTAGACTAGTGCGCATCATTTTGTTACCATTCAAAAGCACGCAAGCATTTTGCTAGTTGCTTATAGGGGCTTATAGGGGCTTGTTTTAGGGGCTTCTCCTTTTCAGCGCTGGGATGCGACTGCCGAGCGCACTTCAAAGACGAGTAGCCTGGTATTTTTGTGCAGTTTATGCTTGCTCTACTTGATTGTAGATGATAATAATTATATTGGATGGCATTAATTCATGGAATACCAGTGAATATTGCACTCGTTAGGGTCAATACTCCCTGGTATCCCATTCATAGCCATCCAATATAATATAAATACTTCATATGCTGTTGCACAGTCAACATAACAAAGAAATAATGTCTGATTGCAAATCATGCCTTGATATCGATTTAATTACACAATTGTATTACATCACATAATTCATCAGACATCTCTATCACCATGTGGATCATTTGAGAATAGGTGAAAAATCCACGGGAAAGCTTGATTCACCATAAACACAGAAATGTACATTGCTATGGAATATACAGGAATTCTGCATATTTTATTAAATTGATCAATAGTTAAAGAGGCAATGATGTTACTGTTAACCTACCTTGATCACTGGTGGGGTGACCTTGAAAAGTCTGGTGTTTGCTGTGAAGTCTTCAACTCTCAGGGTAGCAGACATGATCACAAGTTTCAAAGGGCTCCCTTTCTGTGGTATAGATAAATATACATTACTCTCTTAGCTTTTAGTTGCCTTTATCAAACAACTATAATATGAACCATATTCTGAAGGTCACTATGTGTATGACTACAAAAAACCCAGTACAAACATTTCTTATATAATACCCTATAAGGCATTAGTTGAAAACTCTCTTTCCCCTCAAATGCAAATTTTATTATAAAAACATTAGAGGTAGAGCTCAGTTCCACCGGCACTTGAATTGACCACAGGTACTTGTTCACAGATGTACATGCCAGCAACTTCAAGGAAAACTCACTGTTATCCACTAATATAGAAGAGTACCTTGGAAGAATAGTTACCTTCACTAACTGGTAGACACATGCATCTTCAAAGAATGCTTGGATACATGCATGTATCCTGCACCTGTTACTGTCTTATGTTCGGTGTCAAAAGTGCATTTTATAGCATTTATGCCATTAAGATGAAATGAAAAAAAAACACTGCAAATCTTGTTCAAACAATTGGGTTTAAATACATTATAGTGATTAAGGGTTGATTCTTTACCTGAAGGTTAATTCTAATGCTGCCCTCACCTTGTGTCTGAGTGGTACGATCCTGGAGAGCAGACCAATCAGGATGTCTGTATACACACTCCTCTCATGAGCTTCATCAATGATGATCACAGAGTACTTTGACAGCAAGAAGTCCTTCACAAAATTTAATGAAACAGAAAGCATTACAACAACAGACAAGAAGAATAGACATGAAGAATGTATCCTCTGTGTAATCTGGTCTCATCAATGCAAAAATGCAGGAGCCTACTGAGTTTAAAGATTAGACCTGCCAGGCCTACTAGTCAGTAGTTGGTGTTAACATCTGACATAATCTTGACTTCAGCTGCTTGAGGAATGTGGAAATCTTACCCTGAATAAGTACTGGGTATATCTCACCAGAACTTTCGACATCGGACACAAAGAAATGCATTCAAAAAATTATGCATATACCAGGTATGCAAACAAAACACACTTTTTACAAATATAAGCATCTATCCAAGTATCTTGTAGTTGCTTTCACAACAAACCACTATTGAGTGTATAAGATGTTTTGACACCTTTGTCATACAGTGAAATCAATGTGATTTACTGTCATGCATTCTGTTGCAAATACACTCTCTACCTAAATTTCTATGTGCACTTACAGTGGACACATCCTAAAAATACCACAAACTGATAGATAATTATGTAAAACATGATTGGCTTCTAGTGCATAGCACCTAACAATAACAATTCTCACTCACTGTACACTTTTCATATGAGAAGTTCTCCACCACTACACTGTACTGTTATTTCTAGGAGCAGCAACAAACCAATCCTGCAGGCACACATCATACAACTTGAAACAATGCTCTGGTTTGGTTTGCTTTGGTTCTAGATTTCATAGGGTGAAAGTCACAAAGAACATCTCATCTTTCACCAAGTGGGAAATCTTGCTCTCTTTCATTTTCTGGCCTTTTCTTTTTCTTTTTAATAGGACTCCACAAATTTTAACAGGCATGGACCAGCAGACCCCAGCAGACCTGATTAAAATGATGATGACAATGGAGTTGCAAAGGAGTAACATGAAGAACCAATGACAGTCACGTACATAGTTGGTAAGGTCATTGTGTGCCATCTAAAACTGCTTGATGGCAAATGCCTTGTGACAAACAGTTGAGTTGACCAATTGCATAGCATGAATTATTGCAAGTGTTTGATATTATCCCTTAACACAACTCGAAATATTGTACTACAAGATATACCTTCTGAACCTCCTTCATTAGTACTCCATCCGTCATGAACTTGATCTTGGTCTTTTCTGTCACATTTCCTTCATAGCGGATCTGGTAGGATACCTCGCTGCACAAGACATAAAGAAAGGGGAATGATAAGAGCCAAGCTGATATGTTTATGAGGACATTCTCTTAATGGAGCAAGTGTGTGATCCATGTTGCAAGCACACAGATAACTGAAACTGCTATAAATGAAACTGCAATTCATCATATCATTGGGGAACTCAATTGGTTGAAAAACACCAAAATTGACATGCACACAAATTTTAAATAAAAAAGCACAAGAAAGAAAAACAAAACAAGAAACCCAAAAGAATCTGATAAGCTTGACTGAAGACTTTGATAGAAAATTATTAAAGAGCTTTTGAACAAACCTATTTGAGAGGTTCATCTCCTTGGCAACCCGCTGAGACATACTGACTGCTGCCACTCGCCTGGGTTCTGTCACACCAATCAAACCTTTCCTAGTAGAGCAAGAATAAAGCATGTATTGAAGAAAATAAAGTATAAAAGTCATCTCCACTTTTCACATTTACCAAACTTAAAATTCCATCTGTACATAAATGTGTGGCCACAGAGGAAAAATATATTTCAATATGCCAAATCAATTGTAGAATTTATGGGCATATTTTTGTTATCTTAAATTGCTGCATCTTTCTTGGTTGTCCATGTACTATAGACAATTAAAACAAGACTTTACCTATTTTTCTACTCAAATAGGACTAACTGTAACCAGATATAAAGTTTGCTTTGGCAACACTAAAATGATTTGTCAAGAAAGCAATATAGCAAAGTTCAATTCCATTTGGCAAATTAATAAACTAATCTTTTTCCTTTATGCAATCTTCACTAACTACCAAATATGACTTCAAAAAAACACATTATCACAACACTGCACTGTAGGCAGGTAGGAATTAGAAGTCCGGGCTCCTTTCATTTTTCCCCCCATACCCACTCCATCCCCCCCCCCCCCCTCCCCCATTACTTTATAATAGTCAGATGCAGCAAATAACTTCATCTTTCAGGCAATCCTATCCTGCACGTGATAACAATGTCTGCTTACAGTGCATAGCCAGCCTCATAGAGGAACTGGGGGACCTGGGTAGTCTTGCCACTCCCTGTCTCTCCACAGATGATGACAACTGGGTTGTCATGGATACCTTCCATCACTGCCTGCTCTTCAGCCAGAATGGGTAGAGCCAACCTTGCCTCCTGGGGAATTGGAATGTTTGGACACATAAATATAGAGCTTTTATTTCAAAATATGCAGCACAGTGGCCCCTGCTTTATACAGTTGTGAGGGGTCAGGAAACAAGGTTATCTCCAGTTTAATCAGGGCTCCAGCTTAAGGAGTGGCTGTTACTACACAGTGCAAATCACCCTACAGAGTGAAAAATGTATGTGGGTATTACACTTGATAAACCATGCCTTATTATTGTAGCAACTGATACCCATAGGAACAGGTAAACACATGCTACGACATCCACAGATATAATGGTAATCATAGATAATACTGCAGTCTCAGAATTTGGGCAACTCTATCACCGAGACAAACCCTTATTCATTTGTTCTACAAAATAATCCTTTTTGATTGTGTTACATTCAATTTGTTTCACATAGGCTTTTCTCGGGTGAACACAGTATTGGAGACTTTGTCCACCAAGATTTCTGATGTTGATATCTTTTTTGTCTGTATATATGCAGAAATCTTACCAACACACAAATATTCAGTGTTTATTTTTATTATAACGTCAAATTACAAAGGTCTTTGATCCGCACAATTTCACCCTACCAAAAGCTGAATGTAAAATATTCTAGAACCTACTGTATGTCCCCTTGAGTTTTACAAAAAGTCATCCCAATTTTCAAACACATAATGCTTGGAAATTGAACATTAATTTCTTCACCATGAGTACCTGGTAATTGTTCAATCATTGTTAATGTATCAGTAGAAGGAAGAGTAAAGCCTCTGCTCCTTCAAACAAATGCATCACACAGCTTACCTGAATTTCTGGTGTCCGTTGCACACTAACAAATGTGGCTGGTTCCTTTTTCACAGCTTCTTTCTGTAGCAAAGTGGCCTCTGTCAAAGAATCATTTAGGTCAGTCTTGTCTGTCTGTTTCTCAGTAGGATTTTGTCCCACGCCTGAAGTCCTTTCATCGTTCACTTTGTCACAAACATTTGTTGCCACTTTTTGCTTCACACTGCCTCCTTCAGACCCTTTTCCCACGGCTGTCTGTTGCTCCTCCTCAGCAGTGCTACCATCTTCATCCTCTGATGATGATGACGATGATAATGAATCCTCCGCTTTTGTGTCATCTTCGACATCTTCCTCCTCATTAGTCCTGGCTGTTTTCCTTTTTTTGTTACTACCCCCAATGCTGTTGATTTTAATTGCTCCTGATTCCCCATCTGATTTCCTGTGAAATAATTAAAAAAAAAAAAAATCCAACACTGGTGAAAGACAAACTGTTCGCCTGGCTAGTGAATAACGAAAAGTTTGATACATACAGTGTAGATAATCACACTTAAATGTTATCAGTCTTATATCCTTGAATATTTGGATAATAGTCACACAATGGTTACAGTCATTTCATTGTCAAATCCTCTCCAGTATGGCACAATATCATTAGAGAGTGAAACAAATTCAAATGATTAACAGATGTTTGTAGGTTAGCTTACTAATTTACATGAATTCTGACATACAGCCTTGTTACATCATATTTACACATAAGCTAGAAGACAACATAAATCTATTCCAACACATTTGATCAATATTTGCTGCTGGAGTTTAGATTTCTTATCACTGTCTTTTGTCAGTGTGAAGATAACAAGTACATCACAATTAGGAGTAGGGAAAATATGAAATGTTTCTATCAGGTAACTACTGCAAGCAGGGAAAAGTCTGTTCCAAACTTAATACAGAGTAACAAACTTGAGATTTACATGACAAATTAAATTGAAGTTCCCCTCCCTGCACTGATTATAGAAATAGGCTTGAAAATAATCATCACTAGTTATCTAGCTCTGATCCACAGCTAGCAGTGTCACACCTTTTTGAAGTCTTTTGCCCAATATGAGCAAATGACGTAAATTGGGCCAATTCCTCTGAAGAAGCCTGGTGTTCACTGAGAGATGCCAACAGCTCTGCCCTCTGTCGACAGAAAAAAAAAGTTAAACCAGTATTATGCAAATCATTTTCACTTTATTAAGTTTACAGTATACAGAATTATAATTCAATATAATTCTTGTGTTAATCTTATTACAACTGATTATCAAATTGTCCTTCAGTGACATAAATTAGCACCGATTATTCAGTGTTTTAGCAATAGCCATGATTTAAAAAAAAATAATGATAATGGGCATACATATACTTGGGTTGGACACAAATCAACAATATAATCTCCTGATTGCTATACACAGGCATTGTTAGTATTGCCTATGTATACTAGCTTTTGCCCAACACCAACTCATGCTGATTCTTATCCCTTGAAGCAGCAGGTACAACATATTTTTAATCAAAATGAATTCTTGCATTAACCCTTCCTAGCAAACTGATTTGGTTCAATTTTATGAAAAAAAGATTGGTCATAATCTAACTTTAGACCATGATGTACAACTTCTACAAGTATAACCTGTGATTTTGGTGCATCAAGTAAAATAAGCCCACAAGTTACACAGCCCATGAGTTCAACACTACACACAAAAGGCTCACGAGACCGACACTATGCAAACAAAGCCCATGAGACCGACACTACACTTAAAAGGCTCACAAGACCGACACTACACTTAAAAGGCTCACAAGACCGACACTACACTTAAAAGGCTCACGAGACCGACACTAGGCAAAGAAGGCCCACGAGACCGACAGAATGAACAGTGCCACCTATAGACCAATTAATTGTATAGGGTGTCCAAATAATGGCATAAGAAAGATATGATTGAAAAGGAGAGTTGCTAGGGGATTACCTCGTCAATTGCCCTTTCTCACCCCGTGAACTGCTCAAGATTTTTAATTGCATTTGCGCATTTGAGTGTTTGTGAAAAAATAAGCAGAATTCAGTTAAAGTGTGCACATGGGATGTTTCAACATTAATTTCGAAAATGCCAATACAGCCTCGTTTCCCTTTCTGCAAAACATATACCGGTATTCACCTGCTTAGAAAAAATAATATAAAATAAAATGATGTGGACATTCAGATCAACCAACTAGAATAATACCCAGGTGTGGAATGAAGTTTACAAGAAAATATTTTACAAAACGGTCAATGTTGCAGTGCACACTTGCTTACATGATATGGAAGGGGAGTAGTCATCTGCAAAGGTGCTGATTTAGTACAAATTCACAGAAATGATATAATCGTCTATTAAGGTAGCTCTAAGAATTCGGAAGAAGTAGATGCATCCATGAAAACAGCTATTCTACTTCATGAAAAATGTATCGTTTTGAGGAAAAAAATTTTACAAATAGAAGCCACAAATCGAGGTGAATCGCTGCGATATAAAACGTTTTCATCCTTTGAAATGTCATGCATTATAGTTACAGAAAAAATACAAATTGAAATTTAAGCAGGCGGGTATAAGCAGGAGGATAGGATATCTAATAAGGAATACTCAACTAGTGAAGCGAGAAAAAAAAAGGTGAAAAAAAAACCTTACATCCTGTCCGCCATCTATCTAGAAATTGGTAAAGCCTATTAAAAATAGCACGATGGCATATAAAATCAAACCATACATCGTTCTTGTCCTTTATTATTTTTCATGCACTTTTTTTTTTTTTGGGGGGGGGGGGGAGGGTCCCCATGAAGAGGACAATTTTATTCAAAAAAAAAAGAAACATAAACTGGTAACAACGTCGCTCCCCGCAGCGTTACACAACTGCCAACTAAAAGCCACACGTGTAGAAATACATAGTTACTTGATGTCGTATGTAGATGGTACTGTCCAATTAGTTACAAATACAATCTCTTGCTCGATAGCGTGACGAAATTGCACCCGCCAGTGTGTAATTTTCCCCTTCATGGAACACCCTGTACAGGTAATTGACATGTAGATGGCGCTGTTCATCCTGTCAGTCTCGTGAGCCTTCTTTGCCTAGTGTCGGTCTCGTGTGCTTTCTTTGCCTAGTGTCGGTCTCGTGAGCCTTCTTTGTCAGTGTCGGTCTCATGAGCCTTCTTTGCCTATAGTGTCAGTCTCGTGAGCCTCTTCTGCGTACTGTCGGTCTCGTGAGCCTTTATTGAATACTATAAGGATAGTGTCGCGGTCTCGTGGGCTTTCTTTGCTTAGTGTCGGTCTCGTGAGCCTTTTGTGCGTAGGTTGCCTAGTGTCGAACTCATGCCCATGGGCTGTATGACTGGTATGACTCATGCGATGGACCTGTTTTTTATGTCGGTCTCATGGACCGTATGACTCGTGGGTGTCGGTCTCGTGGGATAACCCCACTGCACTGTAAATTTACCCCAATTTACTCCCCGATATACAATACAGATTCTGTTTCTGTTTCTGTTCCATCGCCATCGGTATACTCACAATTACACATGTACTGTAACTGTACTCCACCAACGTTGTGACTAGCATGGTCGTGTATGTGCAGATATACGAATACCATGATTCATGAACCGGGCCTGCATGATATACCGGTAAACTTACTATATATTATGTCTATAATACTAGATCTACTTCAAATCAAGGACTAACGTTAGATCTACAATGTAGGTGACGAGGTCTAATTAAAACAGCATGCCATGGCAAGATTGCATTATTTTGTTGATAAATTACCTTTCCTTTCTTTTCCTTTTGTTCTAAAATTCTTTGTAGTCTCTTTCGTTGCTTTTTGCTCAAGCGTTTGGGTTGGTTCTGATGAAGAGCGAGTTTCTTGGCTTCTTGGTTCGGAACTTTCTTTGTGGGAAGCACGAGGGCATTACTTCCCAGCTCAGTGTCTTGACTCGTCCCCGGCAATTCCGGGGAGGCGAATGGTTGACATCCCGCTGGCTCGATTGGTACACACGGGGTTCTCTGAGATCTTCGAACGTCTGTGTCGTCCACGACCCGACGAGCCTTCGCGTTGAAAGACCGTGATTTCTTGCGCCCCATTATATTCTAGTTTGCTTGGCGGGGTCTACAGAAACATGAACATAACGAAAATCAAAATTACTACAAATTTATCCCGTTTCTTTCATCCGGTTAACCAGAGAGAGGTCTAGCCTTAAGTTACGTCCTTTACATGATAGCGAGCGATCGAGCATGTGCTTATGTTTACCACAAGATGGTGTTCACTCATTCGCTGTTCGCTCGCGTGCCGCGTGCACACATGTGTGTTACGCATACGGGGTGTAACTCGATGCCTAGGCTTCTGAAAATGTGTCTCGCGTATAGAGCGTCAACTGTGGTTTTGGTTACGTTTATGGGCCAGTTCTTTCTGTCGTTTGCTCACTCACCACTCACCTTTATATCTGCCATGGTTTTAAAATAGAACAAGTAACATTCATTCTGCATGCCTATATTTCTGTATGTCATAAATGAATATCATTATTTTCTTCACTAAACTCTTGTCATTATGCATGAAGTGTGCTTATTTTTTAAGAGGCATTATAGAACATTATGAAGAGGTGAATGACAGATGGGGAGATGACGGCGTAAATGGCACTGAAGGGGGGGGGGTAGAATGACACGTATGTGTGAAAAACATCACAACTCCATCATACTGGAAACCTACATTTAAGAAGTGAAAATTGACATCTTTTCATGATTTGGTTTTGTACCTAATCTATATGTATACCTTGATGTATGTGAGTGTTGGTGTGCGAGTGTCTTGTATGATTTTAAGCAGCAATATGATGCTAGTAGTCTAGTACATACATATACAAACCTCTACAATACTTGTTGATAGGCCTATATACCAAATTTTCCTTCTTACAGTGAATTGTAAAATGTTTCTACACTTAATAATCACAATAGGCATGATGATTTCTGTATGCAGGATATTTTATGGGGTGCATGTTTTCGAGAACAATCATGTGCAATAAACAACCCATTGCGTGGAACAGACATTTTACCTTCAATAATATACACATCACGAACGCGAAGCTACAGATGCTTTCAGGGTCCTATATGAGCTATTCTTTTCATTTCATTTATTGCTGTTTCTGTGTGGTACAATTAATCAAATCACTTTCGAAAACATACTTATCGATTCATCATTAATTGTGGCTAACTTTGCACATGAGAGATAAGGAAATCATCATGAAAGAAAGCAGAGATAAAATAAAAGTAAAAGTGGAAGCATGAGGAATGAAGTTTGAATTTCCTGATAAACTTGTGAATTTTATCATACAAGCAATTGACACCTCACCGATCAGGAAAAAAAAAATAAAATAAATATCATGAAATCACTTTCCTACGCTCATGCATCAATGGTCACCATGTAGGATTTCAAAGTTAAAACCATAGAGGACCTTTCTCATCTTGGGATGTAAAACAACCAGGAATGTGTTAAAGGAAAAAAAAAATGTGAAAACTAAAGCCCATAATGGGATTATTGATTACTTACACACCAGCAAAACCGTGACAGTGTTTATGTAGCAATATGTTAGCTGTTGAATTACTTTGGGGATGCTACCTGCCTTGTCAAGTAAAAATTTAAGAGATTTTTCAAGAAGATGTTGAAAATACGAACATTACGCCTCCTCCTCCCCCCCCCCCCCCTCCTTCGGCATCCTCTCACCCGCCCAATACAATTAAAAAAGAAAATACATTCACACATTCACTTTCTAATAAGCATTGCATCAGCTCTGCTACTTATGGTTCTGAAGAAGATTTGCATGTATTTTGTTCAAAGAGTCCCTTATGTTGAGGCCTTTGGACGTGGTGCCCCTTAAAACAAAGTTGAATTCTATTACCCAAGGGATGCTATTTGGTGGAAATGTACATGTTATTGTCATAATCATCTTTTACAGGAAGATGCTGAAAATGTGGAAATTCCGCACCCCCCTACCAGGACACGCCTGGATACCGCCATAATCTAACATGAAACATCCAACTTAACCATGTCTTCACAGCATTTGCCTAGCTCTATTATTTTTTGTTCTATATTAAGGTATAGAGGGGAAAAAATCCATAATTTCTTAGATAATTATCTGCACATTTGATAATGCAATATAATTTGGTAATAGAATTAATGTACACACTTATTATTTCTCCTTTAAATCATGTACATTGTAATATGATATTTTCATAGATTTCGCAGAAAATAATTTTCATTCATATATGAAAATATTGAAGGAAATAAATCTTACAAACAAGAAAAACAATATGAAAAAATCGTAATTTTTCTCTTTATTGTTGATTTTTCTCTTGCTCTTGATATTGGTTTTTTTTTTACGTATTGAACCTATAGCTCATGTATGTCTGCATCCCCTTAAAGGGGACCTCCGGATGATTTTCAAACTTTTACATTTGAACAACTATAAATTAGTTAAACTTAGTACAGAGTTTCAGAATTTATAGTGATTGGGATGAGGAATGAGAGTGTTTTCAAAATTCATAACAAATTGCAATGAACAAGGATGATGACATGGCAGCCTCACCATAAGAATGTACGAGTTGAAGCTCAAGGAAGCAGAACAAAAGAAGAAGGCATGCATAGAGTCTTCACAGGTGAACTTGTCGAGCAAGCAGCATTGTAATGGAATTATACTGCTACATTTCTGAAATATGTGAGGCTCTGATGTCATCAACACTGTTCAGTGTAATTTGTTTAAGATGTTCAGTTTATTGGTTTCTCTGCTCAAGGACCACAATAAATTCCACGAATCTATACATGTAGCTGTCGATTTATGTACTACATGATGTGAAATTATGAAAATCGTCTGGAATGCCCCTTTAATCTATCTGAAGTAGGCATCTTGTCGTAGTGTTGTCCGTGGTCGTGTGTCTGTGTTGTGCTGCGTTGTGTAGTAATTGTTTTCATTCCTTGTAGTTCTTTGTGCAAAACAGCAATTTTGAATTTTGTTTTCTTTCTCTTCCTTTCTCCAGTTACCCTTCAATCTATTTTCTTTTGAAATGTTACACTCTGAGGAGTACACATCAAGGTATTGCATTCTAGTCAACCCCTACGTTCTTCAATACTTGTAATTAATAAGTAAGTTCCTTTTCCTTTATGTAGTTTATATTCGTTAAAGATTTCATTTATATCACCGTGAAGAACAAATTAATTAAACTGAATTGAACTGAAATGAACGCGCCTGTTGATGACTTGTTTTGTTTGCGGGCACAAACCCTTGTTGGTTGTAAAGGAGTCTGCGCCAAGACTAATACAAGAACCACTGGCATTGAGCCTCTCTCCCATGGGAGCTGAGATGCTGGGCACAACCAAAGAGGTTCCGTATTACGAAGCTTTCTAAGGGCCATTTTAGACAACCTAAAAAAAAAATACTACGTACGTACGTAATGATAATACGTACGTACGCAGTATTATGGCGTACGTACGTATTATTTATTACGTACGTACGCAGTATTATTACGTACGTACGTAGTATTTATTACGTACGTACGTAGTATTTATTAGGTACGTACGCAATACTGTGGCATAGTGGATAAGACTCTCGACTCCCAATCGGAGGACCCGAGTTCGAGTTCCGCCCAGCGCTTACGTCCTTGGACAAGATGTTTTACCCACCATGTCCCTCTCGACCCAGGTGTATAAATGGGTACCTGGCAACGCTAGGGTAATAATAATGGCAGGGCCCTCTGGTAGAGCAGTGACAACACTGAAGAGGCTTCCCTGGGTAAATAAGACCTTATTATTATTATTATTATTATTATTATTATTATTATTATTATTACGTAGTATTTATTTATTCCTGGAGAAGACCCAAATTCCCAATGGATACACTCACATCCTGCGGTTTTTTTTTTGTTTTTTTTGTTTTTTTTTTTTTTTTTAACCAGAATAGTTACTTTTCAATGTGAACTAGCCAAGCGAGTGAGCCCGCGCCCCCCCCCCCCCCTCAAAAAAATGCATTTCTTTCCTTTTCTGTTTTTGTTTTCCTTCCCTTCCTTTTTTTTTTTCTTATCCCTTCCCCCCCCCCCTTTTTTTTTTTGGGGGGGGGGTGGGGGAGTAGAGGTTGAAGCATTTGCCGACAATTTTGAGGGGGAGGTGGTGGTATCCCCTCTATAGCCACTCCCCGATAAACAAGATTCCCGGGTTAGAACAATCCTGTTACTCGTCTTCATGAACGCGGATGCCCTATCGATACAGGCCTCAGTGAGACATACTTCTTCCCACCCCCGGGGGAGGGGGGATTCATATAGTACATGAAATGTATACACCAGAGCATATTTCATGAAGTCACAAGTTGAGACTGCTCTCAAAATATTACAGTTTCCAGGGGCGTATACGGACAGCGGGGGGATGGGGGGTGCATCCCCAAGAATTTCAGGTAAGGGGGGGGGGGGTGGTGTGTACAATCATCCTCCAGGTCTCACGATAGTTGGAATAATAATTGTTGTATTTGATCATAATGAATTTGAATTCATTTTTAATTGTTCCTGTAATTGTTATTCCTTATTATTTTCGTTCCTATTTGAATAGATCGTCACCTCATTATGATAATAAATACCGATATGCCCATTTTGTGCTGTAACAGATCTATTTTAGGTGCGAAAGTGTTGCATAGTTTCTTTCCTGTATTTTCTGCTACGAAGATGTAAGTGGTAATCTCATTATCAATTGATATAGTTTCATAATGAGAATATGCATTGGTTTCTAGATCCCAAGATGATGACTGGGACGGGGGATCACATGCATCCCTTCACAATTTAAAAATACAATGGAAAATATTTTGCCGTTTCGGGGCGACAATATAAAAAACAGATCGATGTTTTAGCGAAAACTGTATTTATTTAGGAGTAGCTGAAGTGTAAAAAGAGTCATACAAGTGTAAACCTAATATGGCAAAACGAATCGGTTATAACGAGTTCGGTTATAACGAGATTCCGGTTATAACGAGGACATTTTCGGTGCATCAAGATAAAGAAAAACATAAGCAATTTGATCGGATATATACAACGAGATTCCATTTCTTGACCTGCCGCTTTCAAACACGCGACGAACGAAACATTGAAAAGCGAATTCACGCTATCCCCGTTTTACATTAGTCTGTGTAGAACGCAATAACACACTGCACAGTTAGTGCCCGTCCTGTCTCCATCTCTATAATCATGTACATCGTACCATCTGAAGCGGGAAGACTTGGAAACAAACGTGTTTCAGTCCCGCCGTTATCCTTCTTTACCGCCCATTATCAGTGACGAATAACGGGAGTACCGTTCCTTCCATGTTTCTTCTAAACCACATAACATAATCATAATCATTCCATCACTTCGCGAAGTTCCATTTCTTGACTTGGCGCTTTCAAACACGCGACAAACCAAATTGAAAACCAAATTCACGCTATCCATGTCCCTCCTTTTTGCAGAGTAGTTCATGTTTTCTTCTAAACCACGCGATAAGACACAGAAATAGCCCCTATACCATCCGATGTTCCTATTTAGTTATTGAATAAAATCATTTGATTTTGTTTTTCGCGAGATACACGTGCGTGATAATAAGGTCAGACCACAGTGCAACGAGAGAAAAAAAATAACGCATTCAAGAACTTTTCATGTAGCGACACTCGTGGCCAAAATGGAAAATAATATTGGAATGCGTGTGCAACTCATCATTATAATTATCCTTTCCATTTTTAGTTCCGACTTCCAGTTGCTTTGCTGGCTAGTAACTAGTGTTGATGATTAAAGCCGAAATTAGTAATGAAATCATAGCGATCTCCTTATAGCGTAAAAATAGTTGAATAACGCATGTTAATCTATACTTGAATCGGTGTTTAGAAAAAGAAACAAACGCATTTAACAGTTTGAATAGATCTGGGATTGTTCATTACCATGTAACAAAACATAATATAAATAATAATGAGTGTGCATGATTAATGCCGAAATAATTAATGAAATCATCGCGATCCCGCCGGGTGACAGTACCGTATGAAAATAGTTGAATAGCGCATTACATGTTAATCGATTTAAATGAGTTGGTGTTCAGAGAAAGAAATAAACGCATTTAACAGTTTGAATAAATCTGGGTTTATTCATTATCATTTACCACTGCATTTCACAATGAAGATTTTTCTTTCTTTCAGAATGGTCCACGAGGTACAGACTTGCGTAAAAAGGATCACAACCTTCCAAATTCAACATTGTCGCATATTTTTCAAGAACGGGTGTACAAAACGCGAAGAGATTTTCGGAAGAAAATAAAGAACGCATAATCCCTTCGGGCGCAACGATCATACATTCAATTCAATTCAATTCAATTCAAAGTTTATTTCATTTTTCGACAAAACATATAAGTTACACTTCTTTTGACAACAGAGAATAAGGTAAACAAAACATTATGTATCGAAAAGAATGTGAAACAGCTGAGGAGGACCTTATTATACATTGTAGTAAAAAAAACCCAGAAGTGATCGAAATAAGGTACATGTATAACTTTGCTTAAAGTGCGAAAAATGGAGAGACCCACTAAAAAGACAGAGCTTGTAGAATGTGGGCCCCTCTGGAAAAATAACATCAATACTAAGATTAATTGAAGCATCATAAATACAAAAGGAGAAGAAAAAAAGAGGAAGAAGTCTGGAAGCCCACTGAGAACTAGATTCACAGATAAATATACTTACTGTACATTGTATAGGATTACAGCCGAAATTGCTCATTGACAGTTTACACTGTACACTGTATTTCACAAACGAAAAAGCATTCATCTTGTGGAATGGTTCGATACAAGAGGAAGAGATAGGTGTAGAAAGAATCACGAATATGATCCTGCCGAGTACACCTTCTTCTCAGGAACATAATGTGCAACTAGGATTATGCGAAGAGATTTTTGGAAGAAAAATAAAGAATTAACGCATTTCAACACCTACTTTTTTCAGTCTTTTTTATGTATCAATTCACAAACAATTTCCCTTTATTGTCTCAACAATAACGATCCATAATTGTGTAGTAACAACCCAAAGGATGTTCTTGAGTTTGATTGACGGGTATGACGTCGTGCTTATGTTTTCCTTTGTTTATATGCATACGGTTATAACGAGGTACCGGTTATAACGAGGTAATATCGCCGGTCCCACGGGCCTCGTTATAACGGGGTTTCACTGTATAATATTTCATTTTGGCTGAAACCTATATCGAAGTACAAACGTACGAGTCTGTCTCTCTCTGCCCTGTCTGCCGCCATTACTCAAATACTGCGTACGTACGTAATAAACAATACATACGTACGTAATAAATACTACGTACGTACGTAATAATACTGCGTACGTACGCAATAAATACTACGTACGTACGTAATAATACTGCGTACGTACGCAATAAATACTACGTACGTACGTAATAATAATACGTACGTACGTAATAATACTGCGTACGTACGTAGTATTTTTTTTTTTTTTTTAGGTTGTCAAAAATGGCCCCTAGAAAGCTTCGTAGTACCATGGAGCTGCTTTTGGTAGCTCCATGGTAGTACCTGGGCACAACGAAAAGGCTGCGCGGCCGCTCCGCTCTCAGGGCTATAGCCATCAAGAGCCTCTCACCGCCCTGCTCTGACACATTTTCAGAAGCCTAGGCATCGAGTTATTAAAGGGCTGATACAGTATTGGTGGAGATGAGAATTGGGCAAGATACCAAGAAAACACTTATGATAAAGTACAGAGCATACCATTTTAAGAGGAATTCAAAGTTTATTTGATGAAAATCGGGTTTGGAATGACTGAAACATCCAAAAACAAAGTAAAACAAAGCGATCGTAATGAAGTGTGGGTCCTACACTTTATTAGAATCGCTCTTTTTTGATATCTCAGCTATTTCAAAACCAATTTTCATCAAATAAACATTGAATTCCTCATAGAATTACATGCTCTTTCATATTTCATAAGAGGTTTCTCATTATCTCACCAAATAATGTTAGAAACCTAAAATTGGGTCACAACCAAAACTATGGGACCATATCTGACAAGTCTCTTCTATCCGACAAGTTTTTTCTATCCGACAAGTTTTGAGTAATTCTTTAGTCTCATTGGCTGATTTCTCTGAACTTGTCTGATATGATTGACTTGTCGGACGTTTTATCCGACAAGTTCCTTCACGAAATACCTCCCTGGTTGCACTTTAAGACCGTAACATACGTTTGTATTGCATGTGAATGGTTTGTGAAAATACAGATTGAAATTGAAATTGAAATTGAATTGAAATTGTGTGTAAGTGCGTGTTGGGGTTATAGGCCTATACCATACTGCATTCACCCACTCCACGTCCAAAGTTCAGTCCCGGTGTAACGACCCCCCCCCCCCCCCCCCCAAAAAAAAAAACAAAACAAAACAAAACAAAACAAAACAAAACAAAACACCAAACAACAATAACAACAACAAAGAAACAACAAAAATCCACGCACACATACACACAGACACACACTTGCAAACAAACAATAAACAACTTCAGCACGCTTTTCACACTATTACGACCCGAATTGCTTGAAAACTGCGTAAAACATTTATATGACAACACACATCTAAATTTCAAAAGCATTTACAAAAAAAAAAGGAAAGAGAATGGCTCCTATAATAAAGATAATAACAATTATAAACTGTGAAGGGCAGAGTTGTCTGATGACTCTGATTTATACCCGGCCCTGTCAGGACATCTCGACCTGGTCGAGCTGTCCGGAGTCCGGTTCGCATTTTTGATTATCTAGGATTGGGTTATACGAGGGTCGAGTCGTCTGGCTGCCAACTACGGTACTCAGTACTACTAGTAGTCTGACGTATGCAACGTCTGACGTGTACTTTCAGCATTTAATACACAATACTACAGCCAGTAAAGCATGCACAGGTTATTGCCTCAGCCACACAGGCAGGAAGTCTTCTGCTTCTCTAGCTAGCTCTGTCGGCCGTCTCGGTCCCTTTTTTAGTCCGGCTATTAAAAGGTGGTCTACTTCTCGACATTCGCCAGAGGTGGGTTGTTTCTTTCATTTCTGACTTTCAAGTCCATGAAATGCCTAACGCTAGGTTAGAGTAACTATGAATACACAGCCCAGTCGCGTCGCTACCACCCCATGCATGGCCATGGGTGCAGTGGGCCAGTATTGTACATCACATTGGCCATGGCATTGCATTGAATCATACTTCCAGTATTTTTACAAAATGTTTTGACTTTTGGAATTTATCTAATTAGACCTCTAGATCTGTATTAATTTGTGCCAGATTTGCAAAAAGTAGTAACAAGTTAGACATCCTAGTGCTAACAGTTTGTAGGAACGACTCATGACTTCTAACCCCCGCGCGGGGCGCTGTAACATTAATGTTAGAGAGTAATGAAGTTAAAGATCTGTAGAGTAATGGGTGATTATATTGAGTTAGTGTCAAGAGTTACTCTACTCACCGTGGCGGTTCTAACTAGACGACTGTGAGTAGGCAGGACTGCTATGACGACACGGACGAAGGATCGGAGGACAGCTAGAACCATCTACTGAAGATCCCGGGCGATAGGCGTCACCGCTGGATTAGCGAGCGTCGTGATGCTAACTAGTTAGTGTCGACACGCGTTAGCCGAATATAACCGCGAGGGTTATGTCCAGAGTTATTGCTCACTCCCGGTAAAAACAAAGAAGAATAACACGTTTCCTTTCGCGTAGAGAAAATGAAGGTAATCCAATGAATATTCCAAAACACTAGATCCACTTGTGTGATATCCAATAAAACATCCACGAAAGAGGAAAGTAAACAGGTTCCCGAAAATATAGATACAATGACTAAACTCCTAGATAACGCGACTTCAGACATATGTGTACGAGACTGAGCTCTAAGAGTAGAGTAATGGATATCCTAAAATGACGAGATCGCGACCTCGACAATCGGTGACCACAGCAGGAAACAACGTTAATTGGTTAACGTAAAAATTAGCCCCGGAGACCGCGCCGCTATGCGGCGGGGTCCTGGCGGCTACCCCGCAGTTTCGCTAAAGTGAGAACCACGAACAACTCCCTATTGCCACATACGGCGACTTCACGAGTAAATCACGGGTAAATTTCTATCATAAACACAGTGACAATAAAAAATGAAATACACATTACCCCATTGCCTTGGTTCTTTTCACGAATTTATCTGGAAACTGCAAAATTTTCCACATTTTTTTAGGAGTAAGCGGCCTTCCCTAGTGGGAGAGCCGTGCTACCATTTTGAACGTGTATATCCATTAGTAAGCATCTGCGCATGTAGCGAGTAATACGTAGCCTTTTGTCAAGGCCCTCTCGCTGCGTGGTGTAGAGAGCCCAGCCGAGTAAGGTAGCGCGACTCGCTTCGCTCGTCCGTTCGCTCGTCCGTTACAGCGAGAGGGCCTTGCCAAAGGCTAGCATGCAACGTTAGTGAGCATCGGCGAGCTGAAGACAATTCGCCTTATATAAGACAACATTTTCTGCATCATAAGCAACGAAATGCATCAAAAAGTCGCCGATTTGAATCATTTAGGTTTAATCGACCCATGTAAGTATTCCTAGTAGTTTTTGTTGAAAAATTAAGGAAATATAGCGCCGCAACGGCACCCGTTTTGTACAACATTAAGATCTGAATGCGAAAACGGCGCAGCCCCAACGCTGCACGTTGGGGCTGGTCGCAGTTACGTAAAAATATGCTAAAAACTGATTGGTCCACAGTTTTAATGAAGGTGTGGCGAACACATAAAACGATGAATGTTGATACTCGCGAATGGCACGCGAAGAATACTATCACCGCGCGCGTCTACCACGCGCGTAACACCAGCAATGTAAACAAGGCAAGTAGGTCAGCTCCTGGTTCAATAGCCTGCGGTCAGTGACCCAGTAGTGATCCACGTAATAACAATACAAAAGTGCAAACGAGGTCACTACAGATCCTACAGTACACTACACTCCATGTGGCATTATTGTGTAGGATTTTTGTTGTTATTCTGTAACTTGTTAGTTACTAGGATTGCACAAAGCACAGAACCGCCTGGAAATGACATAGAATCTAGGCCTAACAAGTTACATGCCGTGTACATTGTAAGTCTCTGGAGTAGCGTTGGAGAATGTCAAATGTGAAGTCAGCGGACTCTTTTAACTTTGATCTTGCATGCCCCCCACCCACCCACCCACACACACACACACACAAAAGAGATGGGGAAATTGCATGGAAAGGTATCCTATTACCGAACAATTTTTATTCAGTTGCTCCCAGCAGGCTTCATTCTGAATTAAATCGGCTAGAGTAAATCTGCCAGTTATAAGGGTCTAGGCCTAATTGAAATGTTGATCATATTATTAGCTGTAACAGTATTCCTTGAAAAATAAGCCATGTATTCACAAAATCCGCATTTGAAATGACCCTTCCACAAAAGCTGCCTCTTTTTACTGACGCAAATGATATTGTATTACTGAACATGCGCCTCTAATATTTAATGGGAAAATTCATACATTGTATTTTCAGTCAGTGTGATTAACGCTGGTTAACGAACATTTTATTTTCGTTATTTTGAAAGTGTAATAGTATGAATTGAATTAATTGTATTTACCGGTACTTATGTTTTGTTGCCGCATTTTAGCTATTTTCCCATTTGGTTTCCCCTGTGACCGCTGTGAAATAACAGTGTGTAGTCCCATGCGTATAAAAAGCATTCTACAGGCTTTTAATGTATGGGTTCGGTAATGGGATACTGTTCAGTATAGGATACCTGCCTATTCTTGCTCCTGTGGTACCATGTCATACTTGATACTTTCTATATGCTTTATAAGACGTATGTCTACACTGATTAGGTCTGAATTGAATGAATTTGAAGGCATTTTATACCCTACATGTACTCCATGCAAGTTATTAGGACCTGGACCAAAATACATGTATGCAATTTTCAAGTTGCTTTGAAAAACAATAAAATGTAATACAGGACCACATTCCACATACAGTGTACTGGTATAGCATTGTGACATAGCAAAATCTTTATAGAAAAGTCTATTATAGACAATAATATTAAAGATTGAGAACCCGTGTTGCATTCCTTTACTTAACTAAAACAAGTCTACTGTAAGTTACCTAGATATGTTTGATTTACGACATATTGTTTATTCACATCAGGGCCTGAGAATAGGCTCTCCACCCATTCTAGAAGTGGAAATGTGACACTGTAACAATTGACGTAATGGTTGTACACCATCTGATTGTGATGACACAAATTATGTTCCATGCATTTTAATTAATCACCAATCTTGGTTATCAAACAACTGCACCTACAGTTGTAGTTTTAGAAAGCATTATTACTGCAAGTATTGCTGTTACTCAACAGTGAGATTTAGAGGTGTGATATTATGTACGATGTAAGCAGAAGTGCAGAAACTTGCCACAATTGCACAAATTATCCTCATACAAGTAAACCTCCTGTACTGATATATAATTGTAGCACAATATGCCTATAGATGAGTTTTCTGTCTTTCTTTTCATATATCTGTTTTTCATTAGGTTGCAATTCTTGGTGTGAGGAAAGCAGAGTCTCTTGTATCATGGCATTCCAAACCTTTCAACAGGAGTACATGCAGACTCCTCCCATCACCAGACTGTATGCCACATCCTGTGTACTCACGACTGCAGCAGTGGTAAGGGATATCAAGTCTCATCATACAAATTAGAACACAATTTGAAGGAGAAATTTATCAAGAATTCTGCACTATGCTAAAATATATGAATTTATAAGAAAAGCTGAAAACACAGTGAACATACAAGTGTATGTAAGCAGAACTGCAGGAACATTGTTAGCATCAGCTGGGTCTGCAAAAGAAAAGATGAAATTACTTTTAAATCAGCCACCCATGCACCCACAGGCAACAAGTTGCTGATGGTGAAGAAAATAATGTGTGTGTGTGTGTTTTGTTTTTGTTTTGTTTTGGCTTTTTTTTTAGGTCACATTTTGTACCTGACTATTCTAATGACAATAACTGGCATTACAGCTGCAATCCACAATGCTACTGAGTTTTGTTGGGCAAACGAGGGACAGTTCTGTTTATTCCCATTTGTGTGTTGTTTTGTAAATGAAACTGGTAGGAATAGATTGTTTTAAATTTTTTTATTCATGCTCATAGTCATTCCATTATCCCAACATTTCATTGGGTTTACAAGTATATAAAGTATATACAGTATGCATAAATGCACTTTTTGCCTGAACTGTGTTTCCCTGTATCAACTTTCTTGCAGCAACTGGAAATTCTATCACCTTTTCAACTGTATTTCAACCCAGACCTGATATTCAACCATTTTGAGGTATTTTCATAATAATTGATTGGTATTATATGTACATGTAAGTGTAAGGAAAGAAGAATGATTAATTACGGCTGATAATGGGAAATATATCTAATGAATAAAATGTTCCTCAGAGTCAATAACAACTTTATAGCAGTACCAATTGCAGAAGGTTCTCCCATCAGTGTACGCTGATTTTAAAACTATGTACAAATTTGTATGATCGCAGATAAATGTTCCATAATCATTTACTAGAAAATCTGTTCCTTGAAGTGACATTTTATACAGGTTCACTGACTAATTTGTTGCTGTTTTACTCCATTTTTTTTTTTTCAGTGAAGATTGTCATATTACTCATTCTAACCAGTGATCCCAACATGTGACTCGTGTATTCAATAACCTGATAGTGATGATTGATGATATACATGTTTCTTTCTAAACTAGGTCACTATCAGTCACAAGTTCATATTCATCTGACCTAAAACTAAAGCTGATTACTACCGAGTCCCACTGGCCTGTGCTGGAGTAAATTACACTATATTTTAAGATATGTGTTCCTTGTGTATCATTTATGTAAGAAAGATATCATATGATACACTGTACCATATTGAATGCTTGCTTGAAATTCAAGGTAATAATTCCTTTGCCTTTCTGCCTTCATTTCCAGGTCTGGAGGCTCATTACAAACTTTATGTATTTTGGGACAATCGGGTTCAACTTCCTTTTCAACATGATCTTCACCTACCGGTACTGTCGCATGCTGGAGGAGGGGTCATTTCGGGGTCGCACAGCAGATTTCTTCTTCATGTTCCTCTTTGGCGGGTCACTCATGACCGTATCCTTTCTTTCCCCTGCACTGAGGTCACTGAAATATGATAGATACTTCCTCATGTCAGAAATACAAGCTTCTCTGTTTTTCAGGGAACATCCGTTGCTTTCACATGTATGCTGGCACAGCACCAGGTTCCAAGTTTAGTAGTGGAATCTCTTTCGGCCTTAGCAAACAAACTTTGTTGGGAATTTAAAGTTCAGTGGATTAATTTTGTCCTCTTTATTTTTATGCCTCCGCCACGAAGTGGTGCCGGAGGCATTATGTTTTCGGGTTGTCCGTCCGTCCGTCCGTCCGTCCTTCCGTCCGTCCTTCCGTCCGTAATGAATTTTGTGGACAGCGTAACTAAAAAACCTTTTGAGGTATCCTAATGAAACTTGGCATGTATGTGTATTAGGGGGTGAAGTTGTGCCTATCAACTTTTGGGTGCACATGCTCAAGGTCAAAGGTCAAAAGGTCAAGGTCAAATACGTAAAATTTCACTATTTCCACCATATCTATGCAATGCCGAAGATATTTTCTTAAAACTTAATGTATAAATTACCCAATTAAGATTCTCTGGTGAACATTTGGGGTCATGAAGTCAAAGGTCAAAAGGTCAAGTAACAATATCAAAACTTCACTTTTTGCTCCCTAACTTAGAAATTGTTCAGGGTATCTTCATGGAACATAGTATATATACATGTACTGACTGGCAGTGATTATCTAGAGAATTTAGGGGTCAAAGGTCAAGGGCAAAACTTCAACATTTTACTATTTCCCTCATATTTATGCAATGCCAGCAGGATTATTATTTTTTTTTACACTTGGTGTATGCATGTATAATCTAATGGAGATTCTCTGGAAACTTTTTTTTCCTTTTTTTTTTTTTTTTTTTTTGCCTCAAAGGTCAAAAGGTTAAAGATCAAGGGAAAGTGCTGAACTAACTTTTTCCTCCATATCTCAGAAGTGGCTCAAGTTATCTTGAAACTTTCTACATGCGTGTTCTGCCTGACAGTGATTATCCTATGAATTTTAGAGTCAAAGGCCAGATGAAATGGTAACAATGTACTTTTCAATACAGAAATTGCACTTTTTCTCCATACCTTGAAAATTACTCAATGCATAAACTTATGAATGGGCAAAGTCATTTTAAAGTCCTTAAATCCCCTAATACATGCTCTCCTATTCATCCAATTAAACCTAGGTCAAGGAAGGTGAACATTCAACACATTTGTGACAAACTTGTCATTTTAATATTTTGCCAATTTTGTGAAAATATAATCACACATTGTCCACATGTACTATAGACCTATTAGGAGAATCATGCATTATGGCGGAGGCATACCAGTCGCCTTAGCGACATTTCTAGTTTTTCCTATTTCTGTTATTCAGACTTTTCAAATAATGCTAGATTCAAGTAAAAAATGCATGTTTATAACTCATTTTAGTAAATATGTACATAAGAGACAGTCTAAAGTCAACACCTGCATTTGTTTGAAGCCACAGAACCATGAAATATCCTTAACCCTTTATGTCCTCTCAGATCATTGCTCTCTTTGTAAACCTGGTCTTCCTTGGTCAGGCCTTCACCATCATGCTTGTATATGTGTGGAGCCGGAGGAACCCGTACATCAGGATGAACTTCTTCGGCCTCATGAATTTCCCCGCCCCTTACCTCCCATGGGTCCTCCTCGGATTCTCCGTGTTACTAGGCAACTCAATCATTGTAGACTTAATAGGTAAGAAATAAAGTCAGCTGACTGAATGCTTAGTGTAAAGTTCAGATAAATACTCCCAACTCTTCAAACTTAGAATAGGCATTTTGTTTCAAACACCAACACGTAAATATCTACCCATAGAAACCATGCTATTACCACCTGCACATGGTATTGTGGGAAAGTGCATCCCTACATCAACAGTCTCCTAGGAAACAATGTTTCAGTTTTATGATAAGCACTAAGAATAGAGTTATCATGTTACTAAATCCAAAGTCCTGAAGGAGATGTGTGCTGCGTACAAAATTTGGTACCATTTAAAGTTGTTTGACAGTAATGTATTATTCTCTTCTTTTCAGCTTGTGTTTAACTGTAGGATGTATTGACATTAATTTTCATACAGTTTCAGCAATTCCTCTTGCCTGTGAGTTGGTCTTTTACAGATTTCATTTTGAGTCAGTGGCACACCCTTCTGCACAGCTAATTATAACTTGTTTGTGAAGTAATGTTTGATGGAGTGATTGCGCAACTGTTATCGTGAGCCAGGGAATTTACCAGGTTATAGCATATGCCTCTAGGTAACATCAATGAAATGCTGACATCTCTTGTAAAAACTGCATTTTTATTGTACCCCTGCCCACATGTAGTGTGTATTGGGGTACATAGGAATCACTCCTGAGTTCGGGTGGTCAGGCAGGGGGTCAGTTGGGTGGTTAGGTCAGTTATGTCGGTCGGTCTGTTGTGAAATTTTGAAGGATTGAACTACTCCCTCATGTTTTAAACGAATAACCTAAATTTTGCATGTGTGTGATGGCTATCATAGGTAGATGTGCAAGACACATTTTTCAATAGTAGCAGGTAGTGTGCTGCCGTGGTACCAACACATTATGGCCCTCAAAATCAGGTAAAACGCTTGCATATCAAGCACCTTCTCAAGTTCTTCAGCTTTTCACAAGAGCATTGGCACACATGAAAAATTAGATGCAAATTGTACAAGACACATTTTTTAGAGTACTGCACTGGACAGTATATTGCCATGGTAACAGTGCACCATGATACCCCCCCCCCAAAAAAAATAAATAAATAAAAAATAAATAAATAAAAGAAAAGAAAATCAGGTTAAAGCCTTGCAGATGGAACTTCTTCTCCAGTTTTGAAAGGGGAATTCCAGACCAGTCAAAATCAAAAGTTAGTCTGAAATAAAAGAATGGAATTTTACAAGCATAACAGCAAAAATTTGATCAAATTAGATTAATCACTACAATTAGTAGAAAATCGTGTGGTGATGACATCATCAGCTCACTTATTTGCATATATTCATATCCACTGTTCAAGAACTGTGTTGCAAAAATTAGCAAATCTTTAATATTTCATAACCTCCTTACATTAAATCAAATTTTAATCAAATTTCAGCTGTTGTGCTTGAATAATTTACTCTGTCTTTTCAGACTAACTGTTCATCAGTCCGGAATTCCCCTTTAAGCGATTCAAGAGAAATTTGGCACACATGGTGACTGTGATATAAAGTTGTGCAGGACAAATTCTTAAGAGTAGCGGAATTGCATTGCCATGTTATATGACTTGTAAAAATTGAATCATCCTAACCCATTCAAAAAGTGATTGAAAAAGAGAGAGTTAGGAGGGCGAGTTTCATTAAAAAAAAAAAAAAAAAAAAAGGAGAAAAGACAATTCAAAGACGAGACATGAAACTCGTCACTGAAGACGAGTTGGTGATACGCTGGGTTGATAATAGATACCGGTCATCCGTGGTCGACAACGAAAAAAATGTGAATATGAAAAGCTATCTAAAAAGAGTTAAAAAGATAATCAAAAACAAAAGTTTCCTGCGAGCATCGATCCCTCAAATGCGTGCATGCCAAACCGTTACTCTAACCACTCGGCCATGGAACATCCACGGAAATGATAAAACAAAAAAACAATGTATAGATATAACAGGGGGAAAAAGTCAATGCCCGCTCAACAAACTTGGCCGCGTGAACATGTATTGTATTGCTAGACGGCAGTGCAGCCGTGTAACGACTGATGGCGCTATGCCGTTTCTGGCAACTGGGGAAAAATACGTCCCGTAGACATAACACGTAAAATCGGCTGATTTTGATACCTTGCCTTTAATCACAATTTTTAGTGTGATGACGTCATCAAATTACTAAATAATGGCATGGACTTGAAAGACAATTGTTCAAAGTACAACATATCAGTCGTCGTCATTATATACTATGATCAGTTTGACAAACTCAGCCTGCAAAATTTTGCAGCAGTCGAAGCAATGTGGTCTCCAACACAAAACAAAGGGATATTGTGTGTGTGTGTGTGTGTGTGTGTGTGTGCATATAGGTGCGATTACATGCGAACGTGATTCCTACATGGACGAAGGTGTAATACTCCATTGGAGAAAAAAAAAGTAAAAGATAGAAGTATTTTGTTTCGTGCTCTTGTGGGGTTTGAACCCGCACGTGTGCAACTTCACATCTCTGAGACGTCGCCTTTAACCTCTCAGCCATACGTCTCGAGAAAATATGAGGAACGTAAGCTTGTATGTGAAAGATGAGTCGGAATCGTTTCGTCCACATTCCATTCTCCTTTTCAATTTTAAGCTGCAAAATTGTCAACCTGATGAGGAGATTTGAAAAAATAAAATGCATGATTACTGCAGCTTATTTTCTCTGCTACAACATACTTCAGTTTCAGAGGAAATGGAGCAAAATCAGCTGAGGTAAAGGTGCTTGAACGTTATCAAGTCAATGCATGGTTTTAAAAAAAAAATCACCTTTCATAGACATAACTCGTAAACTTGTCTGATTTTGGGTCTTTACCTTTAATCAGAATTTAAAGTAGGATGACATCATCAAATTTCAAAACCATGACATGGACTTGAAAGGCAAATGTTCAAAGTACAACATATCTGAATTTGGGATAATATTGAGCTTAAACAACAGAGATACGAGCAAATGAATGTCAGAAACAGTACCTCAACATTAATTCCACTTTTTTTATTTCAGATGATATGATGACGTCATAGAGCTTTTATGGAAATATTGATACTTGAAATGTTATTTACAATTCATATGCTTTTGTAATATGCAGTAAAAACATAGGGTCAACGGACGTTTTAAAGAGCTATGGCTAAATAAACAAAGACATGTTTTTTCACTATATTTGCACATAGACGGGCGCGCGGAATTTCAACTTTGACGCCAGTGCATTCCTTTGTTATAGGTCAAAATCGATCGGAAATCAATGGATATTGTTATTTAATGTATCAGGAATCCAAATCAGTCAAATTCATGTTGCTTGCGCGAAAATGCGCGGACGGAGGAATTTTTTGAAACGCTTAAAGATAATAAAAAGTTTTGGTACCTCAAAAATTTCCTTGTCTTAGTTTGTGTTTCAGGTTAAAGTACCTTTCATATAACTAACACTGTGAGACTTACTCGCCCCAAAGTGCTCTCATGTCTTAGTAATCATGCAATTAACTGCGACCAGCAGCCCCATTCGCATAGCGACCAGCAGTCCCATACGCATAGCGTAATCGGGCTTCGCATTGTAGCATTCAGGATCATGACAGATTTAGTATTGCGGGATAAATGTTAACTTAAAATCCCAAAAATTCTTCAATTTGAAGACTTACCAATTAAGGTGAAGTATTGAAAACAGGCTTCGGGCAACGTTTGGTTCTGCCTATAGTCCCTTTCTGTTCGAATTGATGACTGAATGTGACTCGGCCGAGAGGACCTTGGGAGAGCTACATACACCATGTACACTGAATACTACAGCCAGTGCATGCGAACACATCACATGCGCACAAATTTCAAATCCCATATCAACGGATAAGATGTTTGTGTGCGCATGCGCTGGCCGTAGTAGTCAGTGTATGCATCGGTCCATGGTGTATGTAGCTCTCCCAAGGTCCTCTCGACCGTGTCACATTCAGTCATCAATTCGAAAAGAAAGGGACTATTGGCAGAACCGAACAACTGGCAGAACCAAACGTTGTTCGAAGCCTGTTTTCAATACTTCAACTTAATTGGTAAGTCTTCAAATCGAAGAAATTTTGGGATTTTAAATTGACATTTACCCGCGATACTAATTCTGTCATGATCCTGAATGTTACAATGCGAAGCCCCATTGCGCTATGCGTATGGGGCTGCTGGTCGCAGTTAGCTATTCGTACAATGGGCTGCACGCTGCTGGTCGCAGTCAGTGGTTTCGT
Organism: Diadema setosum; assembly: GCF_964275005.1. Lineage (NCBI taxonomy): Eukaryota > Metazoa > Echinodermata > Echinoidea > Diadematoida > Diadematidae > Diadema > Diadema setosum. The sequence continues at coordinate 30,229,258 of NC_092688.1, read as the reverse complement.
ACAATATTTATCGACGCTGTACGGCGACGGCTCTGGTACAAAACCATTATTGCATGATTACTAAGACATGAGAGCACTTTGGGGCGAGTAATTCTCACAGACAACGTACTTTACCATGAAACACAAACCAAGACAAGGAAATTCAGGGAAACTTTTGAGGTACCAAAACTTTTTATTATCTTTAAAATTGTCTGAAACTTCGAGATTTCCCATTGGGAAGTCGTTTGAGCATTTTAAAATTTTGATGCACGTAGCGCGCGTAATGATGACTTGGGTAATTAGCATAGAAAAGGAAGATCAAGCGTGACCTGAACTTTATGTCCACCGAAAATGATACGGAAATGACATTTAGTTATGAAGTTATGTACGATCATGTGACATTGTCCGAAAATCACAAAATGGCGCCTAGATGACGTCAGAGATATGTTATTGTCATGAAAATGTTATTGTGGCTAGATATTGTCATGAGATATGTTGACTGAAAATTTCATGTTATTCCGTCCTGTCAATGTTGAGATATTCACGACACAATATGTGGCAGAAAGAAAGAAGAATAAAAAAAAGAAATAAAGAGAGATTTTGACAATCACAATAGGTGATACGCTGATAGCGTATCACCTAATTAGGGTACCTCAGGTGTGCTGTGCAGAAGTATCAATAAAAATATATTCCATTTCTCAATGAAAGCAGCACCTACCAAAAGAACTATGGTGCAGAAAAACGGCTGATATCTTGATTTCGGTTTTATTTTAAAGCAAATTTTTGATAGTTGGAAGAGAAAAGATTACTCTCCCAGATATTAAAGACAAACATGAAAAAAAAAATGTAGCAGGTCAATCGAAATGACATATTTTGGTCCATTACAGAAAATCATAATCTGAGACTTTTTGTGGGTGTTGCGCTGGGCGGTTACATTTGGAACATAAATCGTGCAATAGAAGTGAGGACTGTTTATATATATTGTTTCTCGACTAACTGACCTTTCTCTGATTTCCCCTGTGTCACTAGGAATGATTGTTGGCCATATATACTTCTTCTTGGAGGATGTGTTTCCTAGTCAGAGGGGAGGTTTCAAGATGCTCAAGACACCAAGCATATTGTAAGTCTCCTCATGAAAATATGGAAGAAAAAAGCATGTGATTGTGGATGTCGGATAGTGAAAAGTAAATGACTGTTAAAAAAAAAGAAAAAAGTAATAATCTTTATCAGAAGTGGCATTTTCAATAACGTGTCATGTTTCCTTTGTGTTTATATTGTACACCTATTGCAGAAGAAGCACCATTTTAACTTAAAAGGAAAATTTCACCGTGATATACCGGATGGAGTGAATTCAGAGATATCAATACAACACATTAGTGAAAGTTTGAGGAAAATTGGACAGTCGGCTAAAATATTAAGAATTATTAAAGTTTCTGCGCAGTCACTGCTGGATGAGAGGACAACTGCAGTTTATGGTGTCACATGTGTAGAATAATATCAGGAAAATATAAAGAAAATTCCACAAAATGTCATATTTTGAGAAAAAAAAAAAGTACACATTCCCTCAAGTTTTTACTGATGTATGTTAAGGGTAATATTATTCCCCTGCCTTCTGAAAGAGGCAAGTCAAGTGCTCTTTTATCATGCGAGAAAAGTGAAAAGGTGTTTAATTTTCTTGATATTTTATATATTGTTCTACGCATGTGACATCACAAGCTACAGTAGTCTTCTCATCCAGAGATGGTGGCCCTGAAACTTCAAAAATTCATTAAAAACAGATTGTCCAATTTTCCTCAAAGTTTCACTGATGTGTTCTACCTGATATTGCTGCATTCTTTCAATCCACTTATATCATGGTGAACATGTGCTTTACAGTTACAAGTAAAATTTTCAGGTGAAATGTAGAGAGATATAAATGAAGAGTGTCCCACCTGCCTCTCTCTGTCTCTTATGAACAGTCAGGTAGTTAGCTCATTGTATTTTCCACAAAGTGTTCAACTCTTTATTCTCATTAGTTGATCATTACTGAAGTATAACTCACACCCTGTGAGGGTATCAGTTCTGTATGACCACAGAAATGACAAGTAATAATTTTGATGGATTTTCTGCAGGAATACGTTATTGGACACCCCACCTGAAGACCCCAGCTATAACCCTCTACCCGAAGAGGAGCGCCCGGGGGGCTACGAGTGGGGTGGAGACCAGGAAACACAAGGGGAAGAGGGCGAGCAGAACCAGAACCAGAACCAGGGTCAAGACTGAAGTCCTTGGTCGGGAGAAGATGACAAGACCATGACAGCAACAGATGGATGCTGAATATGACAACGAAGGTGGAACCTAGACCAGGATCTGTCCCTATAAGATACTGGCTACTCTCCTTCTGAAGAACACAGTGATGGATGACTGGCACTTCACCAAAAATTGGTGACAGGATGTATCCACAGACTGAGAACAATCACAGTGGTACATGGACTTTACAAGATGTTTCTTTCTGCAACAGACAGAAAAGGAAAAAGTAGAGAAAGTGGCACAGGCTTAGGCAGTGCATGGCTAGCTGTGAGGGAAATATCTGACCAAGTGGGACTGTAGTAGTACATTGTACACCAAAGGTGAAGTTCCAAGTTGACATGTGAATTTGTGTCACTGACATGAGAAAACCTGGTCCAACAGGTGTAGCACTCTATCTCTGCACCAGTTTCAAAACAGTGGTGCAGATAATGATCAAAATATGTCATTATTTGGATACTCTTTTGTGATTATTTTTCATTTATATACTTTTGGGGAGGGGTTTGGAAAGAGAGAATTGAAAAAGAATTAAACATCGCTTTCGTATTTATCAGCTAGTGTGTAATAACATACCATCAGCTGTGAAAGTAACAGAGCTCCCTTTAAGGGAGGAAACTTGGATGATGATGATGATGATGATGATATGCAAATGAACATACAAGTACAATGTACCTTGTACAAGAGTGCAGATGGGATTTGCAATATTTCTCACCCATAGCAGCAGTACACAATTTGTGCAAGTATAGAAAAAAAGAGGAATTATAGTATTTACATGACAACAATCATGGATATCTTTGTGATGCTGCCTCTTATTCTCAAGAATCTTTGAGAAATTTTTGAAATGCCTGTGAAAGTAAAAATTGAATCATGTCTACTGGTTTCTCTGAAGTGAGTATAGACATTACAAGCTGAGAAGAGTGTATCGCGAGGGATGGGATATATATTAAGTTTTTTTCACTCTTTGCTTTATTAGACATTGTAAGTACCAATGGAATAAATGATGGTAGGCCAGCTGCAGACTGAAGAACATAAGGGAGAAAAATTATGAATTATACAGGGACGTCACTTCACCTTTATCAGCGTGTTTTCGCTCAGCGACGTACGGAGGTTTCAACGACGTGGGAGCGATCTCTTGCTATGTCCGCCGTGCTCAAAGAACACTCCTTACGAAGTGGTTTCGCTGAACGCGGACGTACGTAGACTGCCCAAGGAGTTAACACAAATTTGCATCCATGCAGCTTCAGCTGCAGCTTGCATGCAAACGATTCACAATGCACATCTCACGACTCACGAGCGGCGAGCCTTGTTCTTCGATGTTGTTAAGCTCCTCATAGTTACTTAAATTCATTCAAATTTATATTACGGTATAACATTTTCATTTTAATAATACCCATACTTATAGAGCTCTGAAAATTGGTCGAATCCATTGTGTCAGATTATAAGGCCAAACCACCCGGTTAGAGACGACGGAACCCGGATCTGAATATAGAGGCTTGCAATGAACGTGTGATTCAATCATGCGTGCGCGTGGGTGGTTTCTACAAGCGCGCTGATTGGTTGTTGATTCTGTGTCCGGCCTCGTTGCAACCGACATAAATCTGGGCAAGACCCGTTCCAGATTTCTACGCTACGGCAGGCTGCCCTCTGTTACTATAGTAACGTGTCGATTTTTGCACACGGACCGCAAATTCTACATCCGTGCTGAGGATGCGAAAACCGCCTAATGTATGTTTTCATTAAATCTCTAAGACATGCAGGATTTTTAATTCCCCATTCATTACTCTATCCATTTAATCTGGGAGTTGTTTTGATTCCCAATGTGTCAAGTCAACTGCTCCTTTGGAATGTCAGTTTGCAATTAATGATTTGCTCAAGTAATGGCTCTGTTTTTTTGTTTTTTTTTAATGAAAACAAAAACAACAAATTGAGAGAAATTTGCAGAGGCACTTCTACATTTAACAGTGAATAATATTTTCTGCTATGAATGCTTCCAGGTGTTTTGTAACACATTAAAAATTCATTATCTACATGTACTTCTGAATTAATTTGATTCATATTATGACTTACCCACTTCATAAATGGTTGGAGTGAGAAACTCTCGTTTCATATTAACGTGATGATCTTGTTTGATTAGAACTCGGGTGTGGAATGCGACTTTAGTTGAGTATCACATTGTAATAATATGTGCCTTATAGTCTCAACATCCTCTAGTAATAGCACAGCTTAATTTTAACAAACCAAGGAAATGCCTCTCAAGTACTCAAAGAAAAGAAAAGCAAAGTCAAGTTTTAGTCACTACTAAACTCTGGAAAATTTTGAGCTAAAATTGCACAAGTACAATTGTAATATCCAAATGCATATAGTACCATATTTTATACCAACAAAGATGTGTGAAATATATTGTATATGGCGGTGGCCAAACCATTACATTTCATCTGGGATATACCAAAGAAATAGCAGTCATCTGTATCTTACAACATAACTATAGGACATATTTTAATCATTGTATGGTGTCAGCATGTAAGATTTACTCTACAAACATTCCAGTGTAAACATGAGTGCTCCATACACAGGAGTAACTCAGTGGTGTGCATTATTATCTGTAGAAATTTTGTTAACTAACATGCTCCTTGTTTGTGAAATTACAAGAAATTTTCAGATTGATATATGCTATGAAGTCTTACAAAGGTCACAGAAAATCTGATGTGATCCTCAAAGTGTACAAATATCCTAATTTGAAATCAAACAGGGATTCCAGATGTGAATCCAAAGAGCTCACATGTGAAGAAGCCAAAATGATCTTTCCATTAACTCCTTGTGTGACATGTTTCGCAATTCTAACTCCATGGACAGCTTGCCAAATTTACATATTTTGCTCAAATGCACAATTGTGCACAAATGGACTGATAAATCCCAGTATACCACAGTACATTTAAAGCATCATAGCAATAGCCTCAAATGTCATAAAATTACATCACAGGAAAGCTTGCTATTTTCTATACAACTTTGCTGTACTGCATTTCTGGCATAAATGCTTTTGTAAAAAGTTACATGGCTCTGAAAAACAATGTTTTCCAGCAGCACTCATTCATTGCAGTCTCAGAATAATGTAGCACACAAGGGCCCGAATTCACGAAGGTGGTACAAGTGAAACCATGGTTTAAACCATGGACAAAAACCATGGAGCTCCAAGTGTCGCACGGAATATTTTGTTACGCATTTGGTCATTTCGTCGGTGAAATGATTATTTTGTAACGTAATGACAACATTTTGTAACTAAATGAACATTTTGTCCAATAAATGATAATTTCGTTAACGAAATGGTCATTTTGTCGACGAAATGACCAATTTCGTAACGAAATATTCCGTGCGACACTTGGTGCTCCATGGTTTTTGTCCATGGTTTAAACCATGGTTTCATTTGTACCACCTTCGTAAATTCGGGCCAAGGGGTTTGCGCTATGACACACAAGGAGTTATGGCAACATACACTGTTAACTTAACAGCATAGCATGGAGGAGTGAGATAGTAGTTTCTTTAAAAAAGTGTTTTTCATGAGGATGAGGATAGAATAAGAACATTAGATGGTTAATTTGCTACCACTTAGACCTGAATAAAATGAATCGGCATTAACAGTGTCTGGTATTTTCAGACCACCAGGAATGTTTGTGACTTGAAGGGGTATGAAACTTGACAAAGTGTAGTATGAATGGAATGTTATTTACAATGAACTGGCTCGTGTATAATGATGTGGATGGCATATAAGAGGCCATGATAACAATGGAGTGTACATACATTCTGACTCAATTATAATGCCTTCCACAGGTACCCATGCAGATCAGTTAGTGTCACTACACTGGATGTGTTAATGTACCTTAGACTTTCCTTTTCATAAGGTCTGCGTTTGAAAGCAGGCTGCTGAATTCATAAAACTCATCCAGCAGTAAAGTGTGAGACATCAGTCAGGGGTTGTTGTATTTCCATGCTCATGAATTCACCGTCAGCCCTGTTTTAACAGAGCCTTTCAAACTAGAGTTACCACACAGTCTGGATAGTGTCCGGGTAATCTTTTTTTACCCTGCCTGTTAAAATGTTGCTCAGATATTGTCACAGTAACTTTTGCCAAATTCTACCCTAGCCAGCTAGGGTAATTACTGTGACATTATCCAGACATGACTGCAATACCCCTTCAACCTTTCTATTAAAATGCAACCACAGTATTCCTTTGATACGCTCAGCATGCATGCGCTAAACTGAGGACAGAGAATGATTGACATACCACATGTTGATCAAGTGCATGGATTGTAACACCTGATCTCTGTGTAGTAGAGATCAGTGATTGTAACCACGTTTTGTTTACAGACACACGGCACTGGCCAGTGGGTGGGGTGGTCACATCAGTGGACGCTTTCCGTGGAAACCTACCCGGAGGTTTTCTGTGCATGTCTGTTGAAATGGTACCCCTCCAAAAAATGTGGTTAAGCTAAAAAACAAACTGTGGTCAAGCTTTGTTCATTTTTGCTTTCGAGCCAATTAACCCTTAAAAGTTTTACCAGAAAATTTAAACCGGGCCACCCCCCCCCCCCCCCTTTTAAAAACATGGCGCTGGTCCTGATCCAGACATTGTCATCGTGGTAAAGTCTGTTAAAACAGGGCTTTAGATTTAAAGTTATGTGGTAATTGCGAATTTAACAACACACAAAAATGTCGCCATGCGCTAGGGTAACAATGCATTTAAGATAGTATCTGTATCATTACGCAAAAACAACATCTCGCAAAAATGTCTATGACCTTAATTTGCGAAAATATCTGTATGCTAAAATAACAGCATATACAGTATTTTTTCTCAGAGAGAGAATAATTTGTTTTATTTGGGAATGTGCTGGGAAAGGCACAATAGTAATCATTTCTTTGTGTTGAAGACAACATAATTAAAGTCACTTAGTGGCAGTTGATATACAGTTCGACCTCGATTATCCAACATCCTTTTATCCGGAAATCTCTATTATCCTGACGCATTCACGCAGTGAAGGACTTTTTTTTTCATCCAAAAATTGATAAAAAACAGTGACTTTCATGGATCTATTTCACTAATTTCATAAGATGTGCATGATAGGTTTCTCAATATCTAATGAGGTAAAACATGTATGATTTTCACATAAAGATATACTTAATTTTTGTGAAGAAGGGACTACAATTTTGTGCAGGCTAGCATAGATTACACCACCGTTGCAGGGTACGCTACCTGCCCATGCCAGCTGCCAGTAGTGCACTGGGACAGCAGCTTGGACGGCAGCTATATACATTAACATTGTGTCTCCCATATCCGGCCAATTTGCTTATCCGGATGAGCGCCGGTCCCAACATGGCCGGATAATCGAGGTCAAACTGTATTCCATTTTAATGTTTATACTATAAATTTACCAAAAATTTTTCTTTTCATGTCTTTCTAATCATAGGACTGACAGAAGTATATATATTCTAAATGCTTCATTTGATTTGGGTTTCAAAGTCAGAGGAGCTTCTTCTAGGGGTCATTTTCCCTGGAAAGGCCAGTGATAAGCACGACTGTCATAAAATTTACCAAAATTTTGCCTAACTGGTATGATTTCATATGGTATTTACCCAGCTGTTGGCAGTGTTCACATTGGGGATAGTGACAATGATTCTCTTGGGAATTTTGGAGTCGTTGGGTCAAAGGTCGGGTTAAAATGCCAAAATTCTACTATTTATTGCTGAAATTACACTTTTTCTCCGTATCTTGGAGATTACTCCATGCATAAACTTAAACTAGGTACAGTGGACACCCATTATAACAAAGTCCTCGGGACCGGCAGTTTTCTTTTGTTATACCTAAATCTCTTTATATCCGAACAAATAAACAATAGAAAACATATAAATGATAGAAAACAAAGAGCGGATAATGTTGTGGCCTGAATTTTTACTTCATTGTAACCGGAATTTCGTTATAATTGTATATACATGCATTACTGCACAATGATTCTATAGGGAAAGATTTTGGCCCTGGAATCAAAGGTCAGATGAATATGTTAAAAATGTCACATTTTCCCCATATTTTTAAAGTAGCTCAAAGTGTTGTCATGAAAATGTATGTTACCAGTTACTGACTACATGTATTTGAAAAGTTGTGAGCCATGGGGTTAAACGGTGAGGTTGGATGGTCAAGTTAAAATGATGAAATTTCCAAATACTTGCTCTCTTTCAAAATTCAGCCATCCATCCATCCAAATGAAACCTAGTTCCAGGAAAGTAAACACTCAACACATTTGTGACAAACATGCCATTTCAGTTATTTGCCAGTTATGTGAAAATGTTGTCTTACATTGTCAAGACATACTCTAGACCTATTGGAAGAACCATGCAATATGTCAGAGGCATACCAGTCACCATGGTGACATTTCTAGTCTCTAGTTTAACGAGTTGTTGTCTTGCATGGTGTGCGCCTGTCATTTCATGTGCTGGTCTAACAAATCTGCAATGTCAAATATTATGGCTTTATGAACAAAAAACAAACCAAAAAAAAAGGTTGGAACCATCTTATGCATTAGTTTTTGTGTGTGTGCTGTATCTATTTTGGACATTTTGTGCTGTCACTTCTGCAATCTTGCCTCTTGCAGTGTTGCATTTCAAGTCATTGTGAACAGTTTTTGTCTTTCATATCTCTGAATTTTCCCCATCCACACACCAAGCAGACACTGGAGATGGGATGTGCAGGTCCAGAGGAGCACATCCAGGGCATAGTAACATGAAATATATGTATGAGTCAAAATAAATTGGGGCTTCTTGTCTCACAAACGTAGTGATACAATATTCATTTACTTGCATTCTTTCTTAGTGAATGTTATGAATTGAAGTATTTCTTGAAAAAGCCACAGATAGAATATAGCTCTTAAAAAATAAAGTATGTCATGTGAATTTTCCACCCTGTTTTTAAAAACTAGTTCCATCATATAAAATCATGCATTGCTGTAGTGTTTCTGTCATTCTGCTATTTTCAAAGCTGACACAACAATTTGTTTTTCTCTTCAGCATTTCAACTACAAGCTCTCTATTATGTTAAGAAAACAAATACTTTATATATATATATATATATATATATATATATATATATATATATATATATATATATATGTATGTATATATATATATATATGTATGTATATATATATATATATATATATATATATATATATATATATATATATATATATATATATATATATATATATATATATATATATATATATATATATATACATATGTATACTTCAGTATCAGTATATTGTGTGATGTAATAGCTTCTGGTAAATGCTGTATTGGTTTGCATACTATGAGAGATTGAGACATACAAGTAGACATATACAATGTAATCAGCAAACAGAAGTTAACATTTCAAAAGAGAAAAGTTAAAGAAAAAGATACAAAAGAATGTTTCCCAAAAATGCCCACTATGAGAATAGAAAAGGTATACAAATATCGACATATGTACAAGTGCAGTGTAATGTACATATTGAAGTATATCATGATGTACATGTAATCACATGAAACATTGAAAATATCTGCCACGGTGGCTTTTGCAAAGAACTTGACTATAACCACCACATAATGTGTTTCCTTGAGCAGCCATTGTAGACAGGTTTGACTGTACTTTGATGTGTTGTTTCTAAACAAGTATGAAAGTAAACTTTTTGAAATATGGCTCAAACCATTGATCTACCTCATCTGAATAACACATGGCGAATTCAAGATGACCAGTCTAAAGGGGACTGTAACTTGTTGAAGTGAGGATTCAGCTTGTAACGTTTTGTGAGATATTAATTAGAAACCACTCTATGAAATGTTAAGGAGCATACAATTCTAAGGGGAATCAAAAGTTTATTTGATGAAAATTGATTTTGAAATGACCAAGATATCTAAAAACAAGGTAAAACAAAGAGATCCCAATAAAAGGCGTGGCCTGTCAATTTTATTAGGATCGCTTTTGGGGATATCTCAGCCATTTCAAGGCCAATTTTCATCAAATAAATGTTGAATCCTTCTTAAAATTACATGCTCTTTTCATATTTCATAAGAGGTTTCTCATTATCTCACAAAAAAAAAAAAAAAATATTATTAATCTGAATCCTCACCTCAACCAGTACTGTACAGTCCCTTTATTAACCAATATCAGTAAATGTTGATGATTTATGATATGCAGTCAACTCTTGTAAGTTAAATCTGTCGGGACAAGAGAATTCACTTGACCTGCATAATGCAAAATGGACACTTTCAATATTTTGGTCTCGAAAGTGTGCTTCAACTTCAGCACAAATTTGCCTTGCCAGTATGCCGCTGACTAATTCAGTGTAGTCTGCGTGTATTAACTTAAGACTATATATTTACCTACAAAAACAAATCGCTGTTGAGCTATAAATTGCGCAGCTATATTATAATTAGGTATTGCAAACAAAATCTTCAAGCTATCCTTTGTACAGTATTCCTTCTCTTTTAAGAGAGTGTATGGTATTAAGAAGTGTTAGGAGTCTGTCTGTCCTACAAAGGAGACTTGCCTCCAACGACTGTGACCTTCAGAATCTTGGGTATCAGATTCACACATCTGATCCAGCATGCACGCTGCTCCTCTCCTCTTCTTTCCTCCTCATCTAATAACCACGCAGAAAGAATATGTTTACTCCCACATTTTATACTCACGCTCATACAAATATAATTGCTAATATCCACACACCAAAAAGTAAGCTAATGTACAAAGTAAGTTGGCATGATGTCAGCCAAAAAAAAAAAAAAAGATCAACTTACAGCATCAGACTTTGTAATGGCAGTTCTACATGATGCAACTCAGTTTCACTATTTTCTACTCAATCATCACAACTCTAGAATGACTTGATAAAGATGACGTAATTTTGGTATTTGCTGTACCATTTCAAGCAGAATGCTACAAGTATGTGTTTTCATCTTCCATAATGACATGGAAGAAAGGATTTCTACCTTTACAGATTCTTCATCACAAGGCCAACATCAATCTAATTGTGTACATTTCTTCTATATATATGTCTATGTGTTTTGTACACACTGGCATTGAGTTAATGCAGCTGTCACACTCGTGTCATGGTAAGGAATAACAAACCCAATTCTTTATGACTATGAAGCAAAGTTTTTGTCATAAATACAACATTCAGACCCAGACACTGACACTCAGAAACAGGTAGAAAAGATACCAGGACATCCACAGATTTCCATTTCTGGTACAGTACTTTTTATTAAATCATTGGTACTTTCTTGTAATATATATATATATATATAATATATATATAATTATATATATAATATGTATCTGAGCACTGAGCTTAAGCTACAACAAAATGGTAATAGAGATGAATTGTAGTAGTAATTCAGTATATTGTGTGACCTAATATCTTTTTGTAACTGCTGTGTTTGTTTGCGTACTATTAGAGATTATGAGACATACATGTAAATAAATAACCGGCAAACAGAAGTTAACATTGCAAAAGAGAAATAGTAAAAACAAAAAGATACTCCAAGAGAATGTTTTCAAAAAACCATATGCACACTACGAGTATAAAAAACGTATACAAAAATGAGGTGTAGTTACAATCTATAGCAAATTTCATCAGTCACCTTACAAAAAGTAGATGAAACAGTATACAGAACTATATATATGTATACATATATCATATAATATATATAGCTGGAATTTTTGCAGTAGACTGACATGTAATATATCATATTTTATATATATTCATATGTTTGTATATGTGCACAATAGTTCTACATATAGGTGTTTATGACATAATTCTACAATATTTCTATGTAACGAGATGATATACACGCATTGCTTTTCTATAGTGATACATTTCTTTGCAGAACAGTACAAGACATTTCAGCAGCTGAAGATCAAGTTTCATTTGGAAAGCTATTTCTACCAAACAAAAACATTGCAGTACATGCGCATAGAGCACTCTGAGTTTAATCTCTCTATACATCTAATTTTCATGCAACTGGAATTTAAGTACATACATATATTTCTTATTTCATAACTAATAAAGACACATATAGCGAAATATCGAGCTGGCAAAAATATGCACAGTTGCATTACATCTCTCTGTACAAAAAAGGACACACAACAACAAAAACAATGGAAAAACCCATGTATCCCTGAATATTGCATTATAGCCATTACCATTTACATGTTTCAAAACTAAATATATATCTCAGTTGGAGAAGCATAAAACATATTTAGGAAGCAAGGGAAGCAGGCAATGAAATTGGAGATACAATATCTTGTTTTTTGGTTTGTTTTTCTTTTTTGCAATATCTTCTACAAATATTCATAATTCAAGCAAAATTATTCAATCAAATTTGTTAGTTGGATGAATTAAAATAGTAATGCAATAATAAAATGAAGGAGCAGGCAATGTAACATTCTTTTTTTGAGGTTTCATCTCTGCCTAACAATACCACTGTCCTTACTCCAAAATGCATTTAACCCCCCCCCCCCCCCCCCCCCCCCCCTCACCATTACTGACACTTGGCATTTACAAGACTCTGATGATGGTCAGAATCTCTTTCCTGGTAATTCTACAACCTGCGGTCATTGCCAAAATTTGTCATTTAAAAGAAAAAATTAATAAATAAATTGAACTTGCATATCACATACCAACAGATACAACACCTAATGATTTATACTTCAGGACCCTTTTTTCAGAAAGCTTTACTCTTTTTGTCAAATATTGTCTGAAGATCAAAAGTGTATCAGAAAAGCATGCATTGATTACTTACTCTTTTTACTGAACACCTACATGTATAGCACACAGAATGTTTCTTACACTTTTTTTATTTGCTCATTGCAGCTTCAGGCATCTCCATACAAATTACATTGTTTGGATGATGTGATAATTTAAATGTTGTGCCATGCTTTCAACCTGAGCTTTCCTGATACAGTAGAGAGTCAGCTTCTTTTCAGTATTCCATTGCCTCTCTGCACTGGAGGCTATACATTTTTTATGAATATAACAATGACTTCATTTGAAATCTTCACTCACAGGGTGAAATGGGCTGGGAATGTTCTATATATTGTCTTTTGTCAGAATTCTCCAGAAAACCATTTCATTTTGCTTTCAATTTGTGACACTGGTATATGTGACCTTATGAGCAGAGAACATGCAGTTTACAAGAACTATGAGTTATTTCAGACAGCCCAAACAATTCCTTTAAGAATGCATATCAAAATATACTTCATGCTGATCAGACAATTTTTGTGTGCATCTCATGTCACAAAATGGAATCAGATTTCAAAACCCAAAATTTGCCAATAATGGTCCAAATGTGTCTTCAAACTGGACACAAACATTCACACATCAAAATCAAGGAAATTCTACAAATTACTTCGGGAATTACTCTTGTATTACATGTATCTCAACAGGCAAAAATAATTTTAGATCAGGAAGGCTATTATATTCTCTTGTCAGAACATCAAGCAACACTTTTGTTTTCAGGGGACCTCCAGCAGAATCACAGAGACTTTGCAGCTCTGCGCCTATTGAGTTTTGCATTAGTCTGGATGAACATTAAATTGTTGTTGAAACACTTTAACCACTTAGACATGTTTGGTGAGGTGGAGCTAAACTTGGCCTTCCAGTTACTTCTGCAACGAACTGTGAGCTCTTCGAAAATGTGAATATAGTCCATGCATAGATATAGGTAGGTTCTCTTGCATGCATGCATATTGAGAGTTGCCTGTTTTAAAGGATCAGGACTTTATAGCTGTCATTTGGAATGTCTGTTTGCAGTGCAAAGGGTATTCTGAACAGTCCATAACTTTCAGCATCTAAGAAATTGCATTTTTGAATTATTAAAGTTGGATCACTTGATGAGTTATCTAATAATGTATCACTTCATTTTTTTTTTTTTTTTTTTTTGGGGGGGGGGGGGTGGGAGTTAATCCTACCCACAATTGGTTTTCTAGCCCGCCAGTGAATGCTGTATCCTAAAATAATTCAATGCAAAGTAGGTAGGAAACATATATCAAGGCATTCTTGGAACAAATTTTTGAGACATCCGGAATCACCAACAAATTGGCATTACTGGTTTAGCTATGATCAAAGCATAGACCCTACCACAAAAGTAAGGTCTCTTTTTTCTGTTGCACCTTTATTCCTTACACTCCAATCCTGGCTTTGCAGCTAAAATGATACACGCAATCCTGTAAGATTAGATAGCAAAAATGTGAAGACGATGCCAAGTTTGACAAGTCGCAAAGTTGTTTACTATTGCAAGAGATAAAGCATCACACAGTCTGGCATGATGCATATATTGCAAATATATAACCAACAGGAGATGGGTTAGCCATGGTTGATTTTGTTCTCACAGTCATTACCCTGCATGAGTGGTGAAGCCACAAAAATCTAAGCTTTGATCAAGCTATAAATAGACTATTTAAACCAACATCATCGATACTGCATGTCAGTATTAAATTGCTGTTGAATTTTCATCACGATGATCTTGTTCCACGCTTTCCAATCTAATTTGTGAGCATCATCATGATGCTGTAAAGTAGATAATTTCCAGTGTTGCACACACATCAAAAAGTTGAAAACACCTTGTCCTTGGAATAGTTTTAAGAAATAACTGAAGCTAAGTTTGCTGGAATGACATCATATTATCTAAAGGCTAGGAATTGTGTATACAGGTGATGCTTTAAGCATGAAGTTGGTCATCACAGTCTTGAATACTGTAGGGAGAGTCTAAGACATTGAGTAACATTTTTTCTAAACTACTGCTGAGAAAAAAAAAAGTGACAGAACTATTGGAAATCTTTCCAAATCTCCTACTCCCTCTGAAAGATTTTCATTAAAGATTTAAAATATGTGTGAAAGGGATTAATTTTCAGAAGGATTGATACATTTTTTAGGAGAACAATAAAACTTTCTTGGAGTTTCGAAGGAAAGTCAAAGTTAAGTGGTAACAAAAGAAAAAAAACAAAAACATTTTTCGGCATGTGACTCAATTCTCACATCACATAAATTGAATGATATCGATATTCTTCTAGAGAGGGAAGCAAGTTATGGCTAATGTTATGAGACTTGAAATATGAAGCCCTTGCCATCACTGTCACTTGATACAGAACCTAATAAATATCACTACATCAGCTAGTTTCATTCTGAGTGGTGTGTATGTGAGAGGTTGTTACTTCTACGCTGAAAAGTACACTAAAATCCACACAGGGACCAAAAAAAAAAATCATACCTTCCTCATCCATTTTTCACAAAGAGTTGGTTGTTGCGCACTTTAAGATTTCACATCACTCGTACATAATATAGACTTGGGCTGTCAATTCAGATACATGATTAAACTGACATTTGTTCATGAAAGTCTTGATTTACGTGTGTGCACGTAACTCCTTAGAATTCCTGTAAAATCTAGATGGCATATTGGGGCACCCAATACTATAAATGGACAGTATAATTGGCTATTCTCAAACCTAGGAACAGTTTGACAAAGAACTCACTGCACGATTGTTCTGCAGGCACTTGCCAGTTGAAGATGGAATCTTGACTTCATGCTTCCTGTATCTACCACCTTGAACTGGAGACACTACTATAACCAGCCACAGACGGCATATCTAGAATGGCTACTGTGCCTATGAGGCATTATGCTATTTACACACAAGTCACTCTAATATTAATAGACATGTAAGTACATATCTATTGCAAACACATGATAAGGAGCACATCTCAAAGCAAGAATGAAACTAAATTATGTTTGACTTGACATTACAGAAATCAAGTATACTGTACATTGTACATCATCTACAGTTACACCACCACGATTCTGCCAGTTGCACATGATAATGTACAAATATGAATATGATTTAATGTGACTGGCATATAGGACAATTCAAAATTGGAGTTCATCACATATGTATCACATGACTGCATTAACTGCTTGAGATTTATATTTGTTAAAATGCAAGACATGATACTTAAACACTATTTCTTCCACATGGCAATGTTTCTCCTAGCATTAGAGGAAAGTAACAGCAATTACAAATAACACTGGTCAGGCAAGAAAAAGGCTCAGACTTTTGTGAAAGAAATGCCCAACAGTACAAATGTCACCTAGCAGATGTCTTTAAGATACCTCAGTAGTTTCCTCAGAGCAAAAATACCTTCGATTCAGATGGAGGAAATTTTAATCCATCCTTCTATCTTATCCCTCTTCAAAAGACTATATAACTCAGACTGAATATGTTTATGTCTGAGCTGCTGCAGGCAACATACACACTAAATTTGTTGCAATAGTTCATGATCAAATATTCAGCTTACCTTCCACACACAAAATTTCCAATGTTTGCATAATATATCATTTATACCTATAAGCCATTTGTACTCCAGACATGAAGAAGTTAGTTCCCTTGTAATTTTTACGATAAAGGAAGATCATATTCTGCAAATAGGGACAGGTATCCACTGGCAGACATTACCTTAAATTAAACAACACAGCGTGAATATATTTCATAACACTTCAAGTCTAAAATCTATCATGCTGAGTAGTAATAAATGATGACAAATCACCATTTGGCCACAAGTGTAAACATATGCCTGCATTTCCCATTTTATCTTGCACATGTTGGTTTAAATATGCTATTTTTCAACATTTTATAGTACTTAACTGATGTCATCTGTCTACTCACTAGAAGTAGATATCTAGTCACCAGAATTAGAAATCTCTTTAGTGTAAAGGGAGGGTCAAGTGGGGTGCAAGGGAGATTATCACAAAATCTAATAATTTGCCCCAAGAATGTCTATATTGTGGTAAATTCTTATGCAAGATTACATTAATAGGCAAATAATGGCATGGGATCACTCTGAACTAGCAAACATCTCGTTTACAGCCATACACCCACACTGACGTAAACTCTTGCAGGTTTTGTATCTTTGTTTTTGGATGGATCATACATCTACATCATAGAGGATATCTCATAGTACAGCACCATGCAGTCAACCACTAGTGAGTCATAGCCATGTATATCCGATATTCTGTGGTTGAATTAATGTTCAGTACTCAACCATGTTTTCGTTGATATAAGTGGGAATCAAACTCTGAGAAATGACATGTTGGAAAAGCACTGCAAAATGTATGTTAAGCATGCCCCTCATTTAAGGCCCAGTGCAGATGGCTGATGTCTTGTGACAAAATATGTGTAAAGGAAAAAGGCAGTCCTTGTGTGCTGCTGGTGGCAAGATTGCATCTTAACAGACTGGCATATCTGCCCCTCTCGCAGGAATTGTTTGCCCATCATAAAAACATCAAGAACCATAATCGTGAGAACTATCGAACAATGGCCACACAAACTTCATAACACAAAATCAGTACTGTCTAACTTTTTGTTAAGTACAGGTAAGCGACTCAAAGAGAGAGAGAAAAAAAAAAGTTCCTTACTCTAATTGATAAAGACTCTGAGCTGTGTGACAGTTGATGGCAAGCTACAAATTTGCTCCAGGCATCATTTGAACAAACTGGCAAATAAAATATACAATATTCTAGCTGTACTGAAGTTTCAAGTATTCTACCTTGGTACTGATATTTTAAGCCACATGAAATGAAGGAAAGCATTTGTGTGACAGATGACATGGTCAGAGTCTGGTTTTTGGTCCACAGCGCTTGACATAAATCACATAGCATGACAACATCCAACATCCTTCAAGATGGAGAGATGAAACAGGTGGACTATTTAAACTTCTTTCATTATTCCTCACTATCTGAAACATATATATGACAACATAGACTCTATCAATGCACCATCAACAATGGCACAACTTTGCCTCAAACTATTTGGGGAAATAGGATCTACTACATCACTATTGCAAAGAAAATGACACAGGGCAACATATAAGATCACATATACAATAAAAAAAATCATAAGTCTCTGAATGAAGAGATAAGACAATTATTATATAATAAAGATTATATACCAACCACATAGAGCAAAGTACAAGGTATGGAATTCACACAACTACAACACTAACAATGCATACACAGTACAAACTATTCATCACATTATCATTTACATATCAAATTTCAAAGTATAAAAAACAAATGGACAATGTAAAAAAATAAGCGAAATTTAACAGATCACCTGTTAGCATACATCAATGTAATTTACTGTACATTTGAGGAATGATATAAAATCAAAATTTCTTCCATTTCATAGCAATTCTTTTTTTTTTTTTTTTGGTTTCGAAAAAGGAAATACCAATGTGAGTACATAAATGATCCCTGAATGCTGGCATCTATCTGTAGAGAATGATTCTTAATAGGGCTTCATTTCTGTTCTTCAAATTGCTGAATGCTCTACTTCTTAGCCTAGTTGAGAGGAATCGTTCTCTTTCTAGGTAGATATTCCTTTTTATGCATTTTTAGGCTTTGTCTGCAATCACAGAAAAATAGACGGTGGTGTAAATGTAACAAACCACATTAGAAGTCTTGAATCTCAAGAAGACTTGATGAAGACAAATTTTAGCATTTTACAGCCATTTCAACAAACAATAATTGCAGTTATCATGGTAACCACTAGTTACACCTAAAAAAAAAAACTGTTGGCAAGCAAGTTTATTGTTTCTATATAAGTAAGTACAATCACTGTGAAAATCTAACACATGCATTTCTCTCCAAAAAATAGGTCCAGGTCAGTCATGCTACACATCACTGTGTTAATTTCATCCTATGTACATTCCTTATCTGGGTATGATGTACAATACATTCATCAGACCAGCTCCCCGTACTTCAAGCTAATTGCAGAGCAGTCACCCCTGAGTGACCATGAGTGGTTTTGCTTGCACACAGACATATCACAGCTTACAACATTTTGGCTCAGACTTAAAAACTCTGGTCATTGGCATTATCAGTGGGACCCTCCTGACCACAAAGTTGCACATTCTGTTGCACACACGAGAAGCCGTGACTTCAGTATGTTGGGTCACATTCCATGTAGAGGAAATGACTAGAAAGCATACAGAACCAGCCAGCGGACGAAGATCAGAGAAAACTGCACGCACCTGTAGCACTTCTACCACTGTTTAACCATTAACAAGTGCATGCATTACACAACCAGTCAAAATAAAAAACAAAATCAGGGATCAAGTGCATTACTTCACATTGATATTTCTGTTTTTGCAATAAACAAATACACAAGACTACCATAAAATGTTTTGTGGTTGTCTTGGCAAGGATTTAAACTGTAAACATTTAGATAATACATCAGTCACTTACCACTTGCCAATTGATATAAATCTGGTAAGTATATTTCATCATGAACTCTAGTACTGAATTTACCTCGCCTGTATTCTCTCTCTTCTGTTCACACTACACAGTAAGATGAAAAATAAAATTACAAATGTACAAAAGTGAAGGAATTTAGCAAAAGAAAAAAAAAGGAAGAAATGTATTCATTCTAGAGAATGTTTCAAGTCAGAACTTAAATGTTACATGGAAATCTGTCATTAGTACAATGATCTTTAAAGTACTGAAAAGCCTGTAACTTTGGTTTTATTTCAGTGCTTTCTTTGTTCTTTAGCTTTCTCCTGGACTGAAATTTGTACTTTAAACACATGAGTCCACAAAGATAAATTACTTTGCTTTGCATTCTTTTTGTATACAAAAGACATGAATAGCTGGTTTAAAAAAAATGTACTGAGAATTTGATGACCAAATATTCAACCTAGTTCTTTGTGTCAGCTTGGAAAGCACATATCAACCCAATGACTACTGTTCCCTGGTAAGCCTTGTACAAAGTGTATGGCGATTTCAGACTAGAAAGGGGAAATGATTCTATGTATACTAACACTTTACCTCAATATGATGCAGTTTGCTGCAGAATCTTAGCAGAAAAACTAGTATACGACTTACTCTTTATTTAATGGCAGCATATGAGGTGATGATGATGATGATGATGATGATGATGATGATGATGATGATGATGGAGGTGACAGTAAAGCGGTTCAGGATGAGGAGAATGACAATGATGGTAACAAGGTTGTGAATTGGTGTTTGATATTAATTGAAAGTGATGATACAGATGATGATGATAAGGTAAAGTATTGATGTAAGGGTAGATTATACTGATGGGGCTGCCACTGGTGTATATTACCACCATTTGATCTCTATATTACATTTGGAGTCAACTTGCAGAGGAAAGAATCTTCAAAGGAAAATTCCCTGGTATTCTATATCATTAAAACAAAATCATTTTAGTTTTACTTTCACTGAGATTGCATGACTGTCTTAGCAATCTGTGTGATCAATCTATCAATAGTTTGATATATCATTAGTTACATACTACTAGTACCTATCCAAGTACCTTAACTGCTAATTCGTACATTACATTGTGAATCTGATAAAATATATGCCTACCTTGTATGAACAGTAGACTCCTTTGGTTTAGTTTTGACTACAATTAAAGCCATCACACATGTGAGCACACACTGTCATTCATTATTTCTAAAGAAGACATAAGCCGTTGATCTGGTATTCCAAAAACTCCCATTCTGTCAATACAAGTGAGGGAGAACACCATTGAAAAACCTTACCTAACAAAGCTCTGGCATTTAAAAGAAAACAAAAAAATGGCAACAGTCAGGCTTGGTGCGGGGGAGGTCAAACTAATTCTTGGATCTCTTGCTTGATGGTGACCGTTCGGGCAAATAGGGCGGACAGCTCTTGGCCAAAGCTGGTACTCAAGGTTGGATGGGTAGAGGCCATCTTGGCAAAGTTGACCAGCGCCTCTCGGAGACGGTCCACCTCCTCCTTCAGCACACCCTTCTCCTCTCGCTCCTGTGAATGGTCAGACGGGGACACGGGAGTGACCAACATCAAACACATGACAAGAAGAAGCAAAGAAGAAAGAAGAGAAAAAGGAAGTCAAACAGTAGTGGTAGAAACATTTTCCATTCAAGTTGACTAATCTAAGACAAGATGAGTGAAAACCATGAAATCAGGTAGTCAAAGAACATCATTAATGTTTGAGACTTAATAAATCATCCAAGATGTTGATTCATGTCCTCTTGATATCTGTAATATTCAACTGATGGTACACAAATACATTAACATGTCACTGCCTTATTTCTTTTAAATCTTGCTCTGTACGAATATTACTCACTGCTCACCACTAACTGCATTCAGAATACAATGCTGAAGGTGTAAACTTGCTGCAGTTTTCACACGAACTGGAAAAGCATTCAAAGATTTACAAGCAATATTGTAAATGCATCAGAATCTCACTCTTCACAGAGAAATACATTTTGCATTTTCTTGCAACAAAATTTCCCTGAAATCATCATGATGTCTTCAATTCAACATATCTCTCCAGTGTTTCCAAGCAAGCCAGACAAATTCTCTCCCAAAGAAACAGAAATTGCAATCTACTTAAGTTGTCAGGCTAAATGTAAAATCCCAAGGGACATGCTCACTTCCTCAAAACAGAAAAAACCACAGCGATACCTCTATGTATAATGCATGTCATGAAAGTGAGACAAACTCACCAGCATACAAACAAACAAAAAAAGAGAGAAGAAGAAACCATCCCACCTCACGAGGCATCTGGAAATGGGGTGGGTGAAAGACAGCACCCCAGTGTAATCTTTGGCCCATATTTTGCCATGATTAGATTTCATACCTGCTTTGCTTCACCAAATTGCATTTGAGATGGGGGAGGGACAGAGGGCAGTGGCTGGGGTCTGAAGAGCCCAGCACTGACCGATGGTCAGCCTGGGAGAAAAGCACACTTGTGATTTGATATATTTGAGTTACTTTTGGACTTCTCCCTTCTTTTCACCCAACCTCTTACAAACTTTCCTCCATTTCTATTCTTGCTCATCAAAGGTAGGGTAAAAAGTTGAAACATTTCTGTTTCATTTATGCAGAAAAAACAACAAAAAAAGACTCTTGGGATACTTGTCTTCACTAAAAAGAAAAGGGAATGTATGCATAACCACCCATATAGTGAATAAGTACAAATATTGGGGGGGGGGGGGAGGGGGTTGTAGAAAGTTGGCTTTGTATTCTAGCATGAAAATCAGTCAGAGGTCCTAAATATCAAATTTTGAACGGTGGATCTCCTCTCTTGATTTCATCCCTTAAACATGCAGCTGTGCAACAGGATGTGATCATGCAAAAGTTTTCAGTGTATCCCTGCTCTCTCCCGATACACACCTTGCTAAGTTGATCCCTGAGTAGTGTACATTGAGAGCAGTCTTCTCCTTCCTCAGACTTCCTTTCGCAGTGCCTCCTGGGAGGTGAGAAAAAAAAGACAACAATGTATTTCACTATGTCTCACATAATGGAGGGAAAACCCAGTTGCACAATACAATATCATAGAGCAATGAAATTCTATGCAGCGATACATGTATGCACCAAACTTCTATGAAATTCAAGCCCTTCCCATTCCCACAGAATTCCAATGACCAACATATAATTACATAAACATTTAACCACAGCATTGCTTTGCTAACATACCCCACTTCCATTGTCCATGATAATATTAGATTGTTTGCTGGGGCTCAGATGGTCATATTTTGGCCCACATATGTTTAACTATGCTCAAGTGTTTATGATAATCCTTTCATTAAAGAATTCTTTCTGTACAATTTCTCTGCAACTTCTAAATTTTACTTCGTACTACTTCACGATTTTTTAAAACCAGAAATTCAGTCTTTTCTTTTAAAGAGATGCAAAGATCCATGAAGTACAGATTTTGTGGTTCTGATTATTTCTTCATTCATTCATCAGCATAAAACCCAAACTTATCAGGGACTTCAGCTGAAATCAGTCACAGCTGCATACTTCACTCAAGCATGAAAACAATGAAAAAAAAAACACTTAAAATGTTAGTCACCAAACCTTGTTTTCAATGTTCACAGATTCCTCTACTGAAATCAAAAGAAAATAAGATTTCCTTCTTTCATTTTCTTTTATGGTCTAAATTCTCATGAAGTTACAAAAGTAACTTAATAAAATGTCTGGTGCAAAATTTTACAGACATGAATTAAATCCTAGAGAACTGGCTGAATATTGTGTATAATGGGTTAGTTGATCTCTGTATTTTGTAGAACAATATCTAATACAGCTTGGCAGATCCAGAGGGGGGCACACCGGGCGCGCGCCCCCTCTTTATTTCTTGTTAAAACAAGAGAAATAAAAAAAGAAAAACAATGCGGGGGCATGTGTGCCCCCTTTAATTTGGTAAAGGCGCCTCCCCTTTAAGGAATTCCTGGATTCGCCCGTTATATAACAGGGGTCGACATTAGCGGTGGCCCCTTCGCCCAGGGCCACTAAAAATTGATGTTAGGTCCACAAATTTCCAAACAGGTTATCTTTTGGTGGCCCTATCAAGAAACTCAGTTTCGAAATGGATTGTTGTTTTTTTTTCAAGCCACCAAAATTCCAAACTTAAAGATTTCAGTGGCCCAAACATGCCAAAAAAAAAAACAACAACCAAAAAAAAAAATAGTGTCGAGTCCTGAATATAAACAATAGCATTAAAACTGTTAAGAAGCAATTAATGCTATATAGTACCAACATTAATTGAGGGTCATCTGCAATCTTTTTTTTTTTTCTAATCAAAGGAAAAAATTTGTGAGGACTTGTCAAAATAATGGTCACTAGGTTTGGGTCTTGTCTGACTTTACTGCCATGAATGCATGGTGAAAATACATTCTGAGACAGGAATAGTGTACCATGTGCCACAGTATCCCAAGCTTCTCTAAACAGAGAACATTCCATCAAATAGCCACACAGGAAACAAGCAACTTACAAAGAGAACATGCACAATTTTTACCTCTTGCATCTAAACACTATAAGCTACCAATTACAACAAAGGAAACGAAAATCTCCAACAACACCAGGTAGTATTTAAATAAAAATCATGAAATTATCCTTTCATACAACCAAGCTGATAGGGTGATGTCAGCTGATGCTAAAACAGGCCATAGTCACTGTAGCCATGAGGTATTACATCAGCATACATCACATACAATTGTATGTATTAGGTAGGGCAACGCGCACATTCATATCTGAAAGGGTTCACTCTTATGTTTCCTGGGAAGTCAAGCACTGTTCTTGGTCCAAGAACTCTCCCAATTCTGAGAACAGAGTGCACCCATGAGCTGTTTCAGTTTTATGAACTTGGCATGCTCATGAGCCGGGTTCACTTCAAGAGGGCAGAGCACTACTAGTATGTGAATGGGGCATACATTCAGCTTGCAAGGTTAAGGATGCATGGGGCAAGACAATGTAGGGACAATTATTTTTCACTCACTACAAGAACAGTAGATTGACAACCTAAATTGTCACATCCAAGAAATTCAGTGCAAGCATTGCCTGTAATCTTATTGTACAGTATGTATCAGATGCTGCTTTTTGAAATGATTGTGGAATGAAAGACAAACCATGTATGATCTTTAAGGTGTCTCAAGGTAATGTAACTGGAATATGTAGTCGCGGTACTATAGTAAAATATTATTGTGGTGACATGACCTACTATTACGTGCTATAGTTGTAGAAGTAATGGCAGTAATAGTGGAAGCAATTGAATCAGCAGTATTGTGGACATTAAGACAGAATGGACATTTTTCAAATGATGACTAATGATCTACAAAATTGTTTAAAAACATGATACATTTTGCAATCATTGCAGTTCAAACCTTTAACACATCAAACAAAATATAACAACAATAACACCACACAAATATCATAATGCCACAAAAGATAGTTCAAAAAGAAACTAAAGGAGTTAAGGATCAATTAATTGATTAATTGATCAAATACTTCTAAAGCTCATGCATGTTTGTCTTTCATTGTTTTAGACAATGACCTTTGCAAGCAAGAAAGAACAGAAGATCACAAGGTCTGGTCAGGAAGACAGTGATACATCAAACAATGAATCAAGACAGGTTCATACTACATCTAACTATGGTACCTCAAATAATTACACCTCATTCAACAAGCCTGCTAAGGAAAATTCACCCCAAAGATAAAGTCACCAGGTATATTAATCAAATGCAACAATACAAGAGAAGGAAAATTCATACGATATATCACTTATCAAATTTGTTCAAAAGTCTGACAGTTACATCCATATATTATGTAGATAGATACAGAAACAAAAATAAATTAAAGTCACAAGAAACAAGCTTTAAATTTTCCAGGAAAGGTTCCACAAAAGAACATTGATCTGCACACCAGCATTTTGACTGATAAAATGAGATTGTTTCTGCGCTTTCAAGCTCAGATAACAAATAACTTTCTCCGTGGGGTGAATTCATCTCTGCTGATTTGCTTTTACCTGATTTGTACTAAGTTTTCCCTGTTGAAGGGTCTAATGAGACTTGGACGTTTCCTGAGGTGGTATCAAATGAAGAAAAACATGCATATAATTCTAAACGTGTTATCACACATCCTAGTCCCCACAATACCCAACTCATAGTTGGTGGTCATGAGAATACTCATACCATGACCTTTAACCCATTGAAGACTACCTCAAGTATAGGTGGCCAGATGTCTATGGGAATTGTGTGTTTCAGTATAGCAAAATCAGCTCATCCTCAATGGGATAATGGTCCATACAACCCTGGCAATCCATCTGGTTACTCATGTTTTGTTGATACAACACACTTCCTATCTTGGAGAAAGAGAGCACACAGTACACAGTGCAATCACAGCAACATAATGTCTTCTAAGCAGTTTCTTGGAAAACAAATTTTAATGACAATTATAGATCTTGTGACCACTGAAACTTTTCAAAAGAATTAAAGACTCAACATTTCACAGGAGTCTTATTCTATGTTAAAATGTAGTGAAACTTCTACCTGTTAGTTTGCTTGACTTATGTTTTATTCAAAATACAATCACCTTGTAGATGTAGGTGGAGTGGTATAGATTCACTTCCTTATGGTGTAGATTGTGTAATATTCTTCCAATATATCCAACACAGAATCATCTATTGCTGCGTTTTAGCTACAATCAAACATATCTCACAAAAAGACCTGCCAAAATATCTCAGAATTGAATTGAATTGAAAACAAAAAAAAACTACTTCTAATAAGAAGCTACATTTATAGCTTTGAAGACATTCCTTAAGAACGAACTCAATGAAGCTTGACTTCCAACCTTATTCTTGTGATCCTGCTACATCCGGTTACATTACATTCATGATCATTAAAGTTGCATTGATGTCAGATAATGAAAATTTTGGTCTTTATGACTGAAAGTGGAAGCATTTGAGGAAATAAAGTAATATATGTGAACATTTCACTGCCCAATTATGAATGAATACAGAAAGGTGGAGAGTGTTTCTGCCTCCAATGAATTCTTATTGGTAACTTCTTTTTTTACATCAAGTGTCAGACAAGAGAGAGCAGCTACATGGATGATAAGAGGAAGGTAAACTATCATTGGAAATCATGTGATCAGATTACATCAATGACTGATGAAGAGCAAACCGTAATTTAGTGGGATTCACACTGACGTAAATAAGTGGGAGTCAACTTTTGAAATCTTTGCCTGTGTGGGCATAAAGATCCCACCTAATAGCATGATCAGCATTGCCATCCAAATCCCCAGAAATCATGCAATTATTTCTGAATTACAGTAATTATTTGAAAAATAGTACAATATCCAGCACTGCAGCAAGTGTGAGAAAGTTGGAGCAAAGATTTCTTATCTCATTATTCAAAACACATAATTGAACAATATTAGCATTTTGGTCGATTTCGGGCGCGAATGGCTTGGTTGACGAATTATTGGGATCAGCAATTCGTAGGATATTTCTGTCCATCTGAACCTGGGCAAACAATCTTGGTATTTGGATTGTGATTGTTATTTCACTTTTTTTTTATCTGTGTGAATGCGACTTATATAGACACTGTCTGAAAAATGCAGATAATTTCTCCTTTTTGATAACTCAATTGAGCAATGGACGATTAATGGAGCTGCCACTCTTTTGCCTCTTATCAGTGGGATTCAGGTTTCAGGTAGGGTATCTTGGATCGTACAGGCCACATTCTCTCTGGAGGAATTAGGCGGAATGGAATATGTACCCTGCACTGGCAGGAAGTCCTATGAGGAAGCAACGACTGGGTCAACTAGGGGCAGTGGTGTAGTCAGGAAAAGGGCAACAGAGGGCAGTAAATGCACAAGATGGGCCTAGACTTGTATCATACATGACATAACAACTCATCACTGACAGCCATTTCCTTGTTGGCTATATTGTGATTCAAGATGCCAACAACAAAACACAGGAAGAAAAAAAAAATCATATAAAAGGCAAACACTGTTCTGTTATCTTCTTGCTGCTGGTTCTACACAAAGAATACTTGAACAAATATATGGTAGTATGCACACTATCAAGACGGCATGCTTGGTCTGACAATCGTCATTGTCTACATACAGAAGTCACAAAACAATGCAGCTTGTCTCATATCCTGTATCTCAAAGTATAGCTCCCCCACTTCCAAGTAGTGCATTAAGTGGAGGTCTATGATCATGCAGTTTTACATGCTTTCATAACCAGGCACCAAGTTTTTATCTGACCTTTTCTCTCTATGCCACTCATTGTCTTCACACTGGCTCCTCATCACAACCCTTTCTTTGAGTCCTCAGAACATCAAAGTCTACAGATGATCACTGATTTCTTTATATGTTATCCCTCCATGTTGATACTTCACGCAAATGGACATGTCATATATAAAGATCATAATACCCCTTCTGCAAACATCACAGAATTTTGCGAGGTTGAAAAATAGTATTTCTGAACATAGTGTATGAAATCTCATGGTGATACATCAGTATCTCCATAACAAAGAAATTTCTCATTTTATCATTCTGAGGAGAGGTATATTTTACACCTCTACAATATATCAGCTTATATGAAAGGAATCTAATCTTCAGGGTTTCAAAAGGGACACACAACTTTAAGAAGCATTATCACTTTCAATTACAATAAGTTGTGATTCTCTATGAATGTCTATTCTACCAGTATGGTGTCTTTCTGCATTCATCTAATGTGTAATGCATAATGAATGGATGGTGTATGCTGCAATGCTTTGTAATGTATCATTGTAAGTGTCAAGGTGCTTCACAAATTCTGTTTTATACAGTAATGCTACAGTCAGACTTTATGAATCACTTAAATCAACTTCCTCTGTTAAACTCACACAACAACCTAGCTCAGCATCACAAACAATAAGTGCAGTCCTACAGGCCCTATAACATTATGTGCCTGTTTTGACATCATCTTAAATCCCTCTGTTCTTGAAGACATGGGAAGTTCTTCTTGCTCATTGTATTATCATGGGTTCTTAGAAGGCTTCTTTCTAAAGCCTAAGAAAATATAAGGTAAACCAACTACCACAATTGATATGGAACAATTAATCAATACTGCCATAAAATACAGAAATACTGAATTGAGAGGACTGAACTGTGCCAAACATTGGGGATTGGTCCCTGCAGTGTTTATCAACAACTTTGTTTATACTTGGAAACTAGCATACCAGGCATACTCTTATGAGAAAACATCACTGAACTCTGATACAAAAACTACAATGTATTCTGCATCAACTGAAATCCTACAAGGTGAATTCCTGCCTAAATTCGGTGAAATTTCCAAACAAAATATTCAGTGTGTGATAACTACATCA
The DNA here is from genome assembly GCF_964275005.1 of Diadema setosum. Taxonomy (NCBI): domain Eukaryota; kingdom Metazoa; phylum Echinodermata; class Echinoidea; order Diadematoida; family Diadematidae; genus Diadema; species Diadema setosum. The sequence goes on along the minus strand of NC_092688.1, from coordinate 30,200,264 downwards.
AATATTGTATGTATTGAAGCTTACACTTCATACCTAATACATTTGCAGTAGAGACTGTGATCTAAATGAAATAATCTTTAACAAAAAGGAGCCCCCCAAAATGCTCATAGGCCATAGCTTTAGAGGTGGTCTTTAATTCATGGTGATTACAAAAGCAAATTTGACTCTATGATCTTGATTTTGTGTCATTCCAAAGAGTTTAGAGAGCTATATTTAGTAACGAGGGCACAGACATAGAAGTCTCAAAATCACATCAAGTGAGAGCATCAAAAGGGGTTTGGTGAGGTGGAGAGAAAACTGTTTTCAACATCAAAAAGTACATCCAGGTACTTCTAGAACAAACATACTTAACTGGTCCTATTATCATGATCTGCACTGGCTGCGTTCGAAAAAAGAATGGAAGAATTCTAAAGATGTTCTGGAGCATTACATGTTGTATGTTAAAAAGAAGCGGCATGTTTTATTCTTTCCCCTCGTTCACACCAATGCTACATCTGCCAACTACACAATAGGCCAATGATCCAAGGTGTTTGATATGGATGACAAAAATACAACATGGAAGTAGACCGAGAGGGAGGATTGCCACTATCAGGAAACAACTCTGAGCTCTGAAAGAAACCTGTAAGTCTCTCTGTTAAAAACCTCTGAAAAGGCAGGCACACACTACAAGCATAAAACTAAAGGTGTTTTTCATTATGATAACAATGGGCATTGACATAATGCAACTAGATATTCTGGTTTCATCAGAAATCCTGAAAGTTGGTGACTTCTATCGTTGCTGACTTCAGGTTTTGAGCATTTGACAAAGTTAACCTGTTTTTATAAATATAAAGCAAGTCAAATTGTAAGCAGATGTTTAGATGCATCAAAAGGTAAATCTACTATTTGGAAAAATAAAAGCCTATTAACTATGAAGCAGAGACACTGGTTTCTTTCTTAGAGGAAGTCAGAATTTCATAAAAAGAGCGTACATGATGGCATAACATAAAGCAATAGATTGCTTTTAAAATACATACCAGTATTTGACTATCTTGTCTGAAAATCTTGCCAAATACATGTATCACCAAAATAATAATCCAAACATGACAACAGTTCAGTATATACAAATATAAGAATATCCATAATTTCTGTATATAGAATATTAAGCTGGCGGTGTATGACTAAGGTGTATGCAAGTTTCTCAGATAAAACATTCAGGAAAAGTTTTGAATCTCCATTTTTTTTTTTCATCATAAAGTTTGACATGACCTGTAACATCAAAGGTTTTATTTATATAAATAAAATGACTAGCTGAAATTCACATGATTACACGTTACATAATGCTTGTCTTGCCCTTGGAACCAAACATATAAAAATCCTATTTTATATTTTAGACAGATGGATCCTTCCCCCTCTCATCACACTTTGACTATATATCATTCTCACTAAGCACTTCTTTGTGTCTGTTCAAAAAGTTAATATGTGTCAATATCACATATATGTATATATACAATTGTATGTGAGTGTATATATATATATATATATATATATATATATATATATATATATATATATATATATATGTATCATATATATGTATACACATTTTCACCTGGTCCTTCATCATTCGTTTCTACTGTGCGCTGAAACGCAAGCCTTCAAATAGCATATTAGCAAAGCGGACCTGAGCAGGCAACTTGATAACTTTCATCATATTGGAAAGGGAAACTGATCTCGCCAGCCCCAGATCTGATTTCTGACAAGCCTTCACCCAGGCTCCAGCTAATGTTTTAAACGCAATCTTGTTTATGCGAGTGCATGTATTAATCATCTAACACAGTGAAGGGGAGAGAAAGAGAAGCAGGAAGGGATGAAGAGAAGGAAGGATGGACGGAGGGAAGGAGGGAGGGATGAGGGAGGGATGGAGGAAGGGATGGAGGGAGGGGAAGGAGGGAGGAAGAGAGGGATGGAGGGATAGATGGATGGAGGGATTGAGGGAAGGATTGAGGGAGGGATGGAGGGAGGGATGGAGTTAGGGATTGAGGGAGGGTTGGAGGGAGGGAGGAATGGATGGAGGGGATGGATGGAGTGAGGAAGGGATGGAGGGAGGGTGGGAGGAAGAGAGGGATAGAGGGATGGATGGATGGAGGGATTGAGGGAAGGATGGAGGGAGGGAGGGATGGAGTTAGGGATTGAGGGAGGGTTGGAGGGAGGGATGGAGGGAGGGTGGGAGGGATGAAAAGAGGGATGGATGCATATGGAAAGATAAATGGAAAGAGGGCGGGAGGAATGGAGGAGGGAGGTGACAGCACCAGTGCACACAAACACACACACTCACACACGAACATACACATCACATCCTTTATATTCACATTGTATTCTACAAAATGTATATATTGAACTTATGAGACATACAATGTTCAGTCAGAAATAGAGACACGCAATAAGAAAGAACATGATAACGAATATTCAGGTATGACAATAAAAAAAAAAAAGATTGAATAAGAATGATCATGCTAAAAAAGTGGATATTAGCATCCAGAGAAGAATGAAAAAATTGATTTATTAGATGAAATATCATATATATTATATCATAATATCATATAATAAAATACATCATCTTTCATAAGGGTAAGTGAGAGTGCCACTCTTATAAACCAAGAGAAGAAAACATGCAGACAAAATGAGTATATGAAGGGAATCGGTAGTCAGGAAGATAGAGTTAGGAAAAACTACAGAAAAAAGGGACAGGTACATGATGCAGGTTTGAGAGTGGCAGAAAGAACCGATGATGTCAAAAAATGAACATAGCAAGACTTATCAAGGCTGTGATTCTCTTTTTTAAAATGCTCTCTTTGCTCCCTTTTTTTTCAGTAAGTCAAAAGATGGACAAATCTAGATAAAGACAAAACAGAAATGGGCTGAAATTCTGACAAATTTATAAAAGCAAAGGAAGGTAAGACAGAGAGAAAGGAGATGGAGATAAAGAGAGAGAGAGAGAGAGAGAGAGGAAAAAAGAGGGAGGGGAGAGAAGGGTGACTGAGTTTACCAAGAGGATGAGTATTCATTTCACGGAGAGGTCCAAAAAGGTATAAGCTAGATTTACTTTCTTATCTGTCACCTTTTCCCTTCTCCGTTTCTTCCCTTCCTAAAGCATATAGCTGTTTGTTGTGTTTAGGTTGTTGTTTTTTTTCCCTCATGCCCTCTCTTTCCTATACATCGAGAGTGAGTCATGGAAGCCATGACGACTACAGTATTAATCACCAGGTCTGATTCACGAGGTAAAACTTATCGATGGTGGATTACTATGTGTAAAGACAAGGCTATGAATAACAATGATGACTATCATGATAAGGAGGAGGCTGATGATGACAAAATAGCAATGATGTTCATGAGAGAGATGCATACAATCATGTACTTGATGTGAAAAGAGCAAATGCACACACACACATACATGTTAGTGGCTGAGGTAATGATAAGTCATTTAATACCCCTCCCCCTTCCCCCTCTCCCCCCCCCCCCCCCAAAAAAAAAAAAAAAAATCTGACAGGGTACTAGTAGGAGGGTAATAATAAAACCTTTTGGTGGACTGCTAACAATGTGACAAAACATGAATTCAAACAAAAATGTTTGATATCTGCTGTTAGTGGAAAGCAGAAATGCATCAAGGTTAATCTTAATAAAGACATTGACAGTGAGGACAACATTGAGAAAAAAAAAAGATGTGCACATGACATAACATGCAGCAATGCTAGCAGGCAGATAGATATTAAGTGTATAGGTCAGACTTTACTCATCTATGATTCACAATGCTATGTAATGAATACATTGCAGCAATGTAGATTTATGGTCATCTCCAATAAAACTAATTGCTTCTATTCCTAATTACACATACAAACACTTACGTGCATAATACAATTCTCATTGCTCCTATAGTAATGGATTTAGTACTATTACCTTGAACAGCTAACTTTTTCTCAGCCTGACTCACACACCACCACCATGAGCTACATTAACTCTCAGACACACATGACCTCATTAATGATGAATGTACTGATATAGGGATGACAAGATCAGGTAATGTTGGTAAGTCCATGTATTCCCACTCAATAAATACTGATTAAAACCTTGACAGTAAACAGAAAATAAAAAATAAAATATCAGGGGAGTGTTTCATGAAACTTGTCAGTCACTGACAAGTGTTTTAAACTATCAAAATCCTTGTATCTGATTGGCTGAGAGAGAATTTGTTTGTGAAATCACTGACAAAACATTTGCTGAAATGCCCCAGATCTTCCAAGTACACAGTGGTCATGCAAGACAGTTCCATGTGAAGATGTCCAACATATCTTGATGCTAGAGGATGTATCCTAAGAAATCATTCATCAGTTATTGATACAGTCATAATACAGCAAAAAGTTTGTGTAAATTTGAATAAACATATTTTGGCAGTCTGAGGACAGAGTAACAACAGATTTCTCTGTATGTACAATCAAGGTCACATAGTTCTTATACAAGTCTCATTGAATTGAAAATGTTATAACTACATCTGGAATTCAATAGATATTTTGCTTATCTCCATTTGATTTCAATTTCTCTGATTTCATACAGAACAAATTTCTCCAGTCTTTCTCTTTTTTCTCTTTAATGCTTTTCTCTTTAATACTTCTGTACTCCTCACTTTGTTGATAAAAATTACCACATTACTAGAGTTCAAGAAAAAAATATTTTAGGCCTAAAAGATATTTCAGAACATCCTATCCCTGACATACTTGAGTAGATCCCTAAAATAAGGGAAAAAGTATTTATAAAATAAATAAAAATATATGAGAAAAAGTATGATAAGAGCTAAGATATAGATGCATGTCACAGGCACATGACCAGAAGCATAGGTTCAACAGTGGATTTCATTCTCATATTTTGCTGATTTTTTTTTCTGTCCTTTCTTCCTCTTGAACTACAGACAACATGGAGGATTCCTTCTTGAAAGGATATTGCAAATAGTGTTGTTCTATGAACAGGCATGCAATTTGACACAAGTACTTTAATTTTCTCCTCAATCACCAAGGCCATGGCTATGTTTCTTGGCCGATTATCTTGATGAAAATTCTCAGAAAATGCATTGCCCACTTGTAATCATTGGTAAGACTAATATATATCATCTTGGTAGAAATTCTCATCTATAAGCTCAAATTTTGAGAATCGGTTCCTGTGGGACTGAGGGGTGGATACTGAATGCTTGGCCAGTGTTATACAGCAAGTATGTATCCCAGGTGACTGGCCCCAAACTCTCATGATATGCACTACGCAATAACCACCGGTAGATCTTTGCAAACTTTCCAAATGCCTACAAATTGTAAGCCAATCATGACAACCCAGCACTCTTTTCCCTGATACAATAATCTTCTGGCTGTCCTTCGTTGTCAGAAAACAAATGGGATACATGTTAACGTGATAAGGCTCTGTTCACCTCCCGCTCCCTGTTCCTTCCATCTCTCTCTTTTTTTTTTTCTTCTTCTTCTTTGGTTCTCATCAACGCGTCTCTCTGTCTGTCTTTTTTTTATGTCAATGCATTTTTAACTATATTTCTTCAATCCACCAGTCAATAACCCTTAGTGATTATGTTCTTCTCGTCCACACGAAAATCAATCCACTCTGACCCTCCATGGCAACTCCAGGTAAAATCATCCCGTTTTGAGCCCTATCGCTTACATGAAATCCCCATTTTAATCGCAGCTATATTGAAGGCTCCTGATCGGCTTTCCCTCCAGATGAGACGACATAATCCAACACAGACTATCAAACGTGTCGGATGAGCATAAATAATTGCCAACTGACCTATTTCAGTGTACGGTCATTGTTGTCCACCCTGAAATTTGCTCTTTCTTCTGGTTGCCAGATTAAGAGGTTGGAAGGGAGGCACTAATAAAGGAGGGGGTTCAGGGAAGGGGCAGTATAGTGCTTAACAATATCGATGGGCCATATTGAAATAAATAGGAGTCTCACAAACTTCCTCTTTTTTCATCTCAGTCTTTGCAGTTTGGCAATGAGCTAAACACAAGATGTTTAATTGACTGCAAAGCATACAAGTGTTATTAATTTTTATACAGAAAGGCTGTTGCATGTCTGTATATGAAAACGAATGACTGAAATGTGAGATATGTAAATCAGATAACATATTTACAGCAATTAAAAGACGTTTCTCAAATCTAATCGTCTACGTACACCTAATTGGGAAGCATCTGATAACTTGATTTAACAAGATACGACTGACCATATTCATACTGAAGTATAACATACATTACCATCCACATTTTATACATATTCCACAAATCCTTACACACACATGCAAAGTTTCTCCCCAATAATCTAAACTTTTCCCAAATACTTTTCCAAGGGGAATGCAAAAAGTTTCTGCATTTTCTCATCAAAGCTAGTTTCCTTCCAGCCCCTGCTTAAATGTCTGTTAAGATATTATTTGAAATGCTGCTCAAATGATACCGCCCGACAGAGCGGCCGTGCACTAATGCCACTTTTGGAAGATGAGCTGATCTTTATGGCAAAACCTTGGACATGAGATCTTGGCTTGCGTCCGAAAAAGCTACAGCTGGGCGACAAACAAGAGATTCCTTACTGATCTGCGACAGTTTCCTGTTTTAATGCTGGGCAAGAGATACTGTAAGAAGATTCCTTCTTTCTCTCTATCTGTTTCTTTCTCTCTTTTGTCTCTCTTCCTCTCTTAACATGTGCTTTATTGAGGGAGTGGGAAGAGGTGAGTTGGCTTTGACAGGTTCACAAATGGATACCTGCCTTTCCAATGCCTTTGAACAACAGTGATAAATGATTGTGGGTTTTATGTTGCTGACGCATCCAAGAATAGTTGACAGTGGAGCGAGACTATCATGGATTAGAGTGAATGCAAGTCAAGGCCTGCGATGCAAGAGACACAAGCCAATGTATGGAATAATGGGAAAACTTCATGCTTCATCGCCCTTCATTACCATCCCACATTAAGAATGCAAAAAAATAAATAATGATTCCTATGTGTCCTAAGCTTACATTATGCAAGAAAATCAAAGTTTGTAGAATGAAAAACTTTATCAAGTTTACATTTCATCATGATGAAATAGGTACATTTCAAAACCCACTACCATCTTTCTTTAATAAAAACATGAAAATGAAATAAAAAATGATTCTTACTGCTGGCCTTACCCTGAAGAGTTATGCTTGCCATTCCACATTTTGCTTCCTAATTTACTTGGCTGGCTTCCAGCTTCATCATCATGCTTATGGTGCATCATCAGGGCAGGTTTAGACCCCGTGGGATCATTCTGGTTGCAGCAGTCTCTACAGAGGGAGCGGTCTCCCTCCGGGTTTCCACACACAATGTCAGTCGTTGTGCCCCCTACGACATCTTCCTTGCCCATGGCCAGCCGCGCTCGTTCATGCCTCTTGCGATGGGCTCTGAAGTCTGAGTAGAGCAAGAAGGAGAGGCCACACTCCTCACACTTGTGCCGGTTTCCTGTCATCAGGTCCATGATGGCAGATGACTGAAGTATGCTAGCTTCTTCAGGTGCTGCTTCCCCAATGTGGGTGATTTCTGATTGGCCAGGAGTGCCAGGCCTCTGTTGAGGTGCCAGTGATGTGGGTGTCTTGAGAATCTTTGGGTTGGATAGGTCTAGAACCATTCTGTTGGCTCTCAGCATCTTAGGGTCAGGACCACCTTGCTGTAGGTCACATTCTCTCTTTAGTACTGTCAGTTCACTGAGTGGCCGCCTCTCTAGAAGAGTGCGCAACTTGCTGTTGTTGAGGATTGATTCAGGCGTTGCTGAGTTGTTGTGTGTTGAAGGAGTTGTACCATCAATGAGTTCCTGGGTAATTCGGTCCTGCTGGTTCTCCATCTTGCGCACCTGTTTTTGTTGTTGTTGGATGCGGCGCTCCAGCATTTGCAGCATACCCATAAGCTCTTGCTTGTTTTGACCATTCTTTTCTGCTCCATTGGTGAGCATCTGCTTTAATGTCGTTGGTCTCTCTGATTCCTTATCCACATCATATTTACTTCCCCGAGCAGCATGTGTGTGGCGATGATGTGTTAAGTCAGATATCAAGTCAAATCCTTTTCCACAAATATTGCATTTGTACTTCTTCTCAAAGACATCATGGTGCCGCACACGTTGATGCGTCTGGATTTGACGTAACTTCTTGAAGAAATCCCCACAAAGGCCACATCTATAGGAGCCGGGTGTCCCCTTGCGCTTACCTCTAACCCTCTTGGGTGAACCATCCTCACCCTTTGCAAAGGCAGCTTTGCAGTCAGGATGCTCCGCAACATGAGCTACTAAATATGCTTCAGTGGGAAACACACTACGGCACTTCAGGCAAGGATACGTCTCGGGGCCATGGATAGTCTCATGCTGCCTTTGGTGATCTCTATCACTGAAGGCTTTACCACAAATGCCACACTTGAATGGTTTCTCTCCACTGTGGATACGCTGCCAGTGCCTCTTCAGGTGGCACTTGCGCCTGAAGGCCTGGTGACACTCAGCACACTCAAAAGGCCGCTCATTGCTGTGGGTTCTCCTGTGCCTCATCAGCTGGCTTGCATGCTGGAATGTCATATTGCAAATTGGACAGGCATGGATTTCTGTGACAAGACTGCCATTCTCATTTATGACCAGTGCTTCGCCTGTCAGAGTAAAGAACTCTCCGTTGGAGGGTAGCAGGCTGCCAGTCACTGGACTGATGATGGTGTGACCATTCTCAAGTGGCTGGGTGGCAGGGATCTGATACCTCATGTCCAAGACTTCACTATCAGTGCTACCAGTGTCTCTCATCAAGTCAACAGGAATGGGGATAGGTATCTGAAGTGGGATGGAAGCATGGCCAGGAACAACAGCTTCATCCCCTTGTTTCCTCTCAGCATCAGCAAGGCCCTTGTCTTCATTCTCTGCTCCAACTCGACATATGTGCTTTCTCAAACTGGACTTGGAAATGTAACGCTTCTTGCACACCTTGCATGGATAGAAATTCTCCCCTGCCTCTCCATCCATTGGTTGGCTGGGGCTGCTTTCTGATCCCGTCTCCTCCTCATCGTACATCTTGTCTTCATCATCCTCGTCATCCTGACTCCCATCAGCGCCCTCTGTCTCCAGCTCTCGACAGTGCATTATCGTCCCATCAACAATATTATATCTTCTCACCTCTTTGAACATGGCTGCGTCATCCTCATTTGGTCCCACCCTGCTCAGAAACTTTCTCCCCTCCAAGTCTCTACAACCATTCTCTTTCAGTTTCAAGTATTCAAGAACCTTTGGCATCTTCTCTGGTTGCGTACCCGTATGTCCTTTCTCACTCCCATTGGCAAGTCCTGCTATTTCAGTACTAGCTTGTTGCACTGCCTGCATCTTCAGCACAGCGGCATCTGCAGGATCGAAACCCTCAATGCACTTCCTGAAGTCATCTAGTATGCTGCCGGAGTCACCCATGGTTGACGATGACGAAGATGCACCTCCATCTTTGTCATCATCTTTAATGTCTGCAAGAACACAGAAAACAAACCACAATAAGACTTGAGAAGAAAGAAACAACTGCATACTTCAAAATGTTACATGATCTTGTATGGTATCTTTCTGATGAGAATGTCGTATTATTTTAGCAATCATAAATGTGTTGTTATCTATATGTAAATTTGCTTAGATAAATTACCTTGCAGCTGTGTTATTTTGATCATGATATAGTATTGAACTCAAATCCTCAAAAATGTCCTGCCACTCTAGAAACTACTCCATCCTAAAACCTGAATTTATTATTTTCACTAAAGCTGAATAAAATGTGATACACTGTCATCTGTTTGCAAGCCATCTCAAGAATCTGCAACTGTCAGTTTGCAAGTTACCGGTAGCACATAGAGACATGGGAAAACAAATGCATCTACTGCTTCATTGCATGGCCACAGGTGAAAAATTCAGCTCAAATTTATATCAATTGTTGGCATCAAACACCCTGCCTCCCATCTGCCCTGACACCTAAGTGGCATGTCACAATATAATCTTGCTCAAAAAGTAACATTTCAGAAGGAGGCAATATTCTGGCAAGCCCCTCTGGATGATAGCCTGTCGCAGTGTCACATTCAGCAGCAAAGAGGCTCTCCAGAATGGGGAAAAATGAGGGAAATGATGAGTCTCTCTTTCCCTCGCTTTCTCGGCAGAGAGCTGACATGCGGGATGTTAAAAAGGTCTTTCTGTCTACTGCAACCAGAATTGCAATCTCACACTGGGCGAAGCTCACATCCCTTGGGGCTTCTGATATGGTTGTGATAGTTGTGCAATCTTTAGTTGTTATTGTATGGAACAAGCAGGTCTGGACACTTCAAGAATCATTCTACTGCCCCAAGGCTCCTCCAGATTCACTGTGGCACTTTGAAACCCCATAGAAGTCACATGACTGCACATCAAGACAATGATGCAAACATGGGGCCATCAAAGTAGCAACCTTGACAATATCTATATGAAGATACCAGAATGCTTGGGGGCAGCTAATAACTATTTAGAGGGCAAGTGTGCAGATCATGAAATCAGATATCAAAATCTGTGATGAAGAGATGCTGCACATGATTCACCTTTTAATGGAGAGCCTACAAATAATGTCATATTACATCCAATTCTAAATCAATTCCACAGCATATGCCACACTGTTGATGAATTGGTTGAATCAAGTTAATGCAGAAAAAGTTCATATTACTCTTTTTTTTTACCTCCTGTCTTTAAATATCAGGATCCAACTTTGTTCACTTAACCAACATATAAGAAAGCAACCTGAGATTCACTGACATGCTACAATTCACTGAACAAAATATTGCTCACAAAAAGAGCCATCTGCAACCTAGACCCTGTCAGTATGACCTTTGACCTGGAGTGACTAGAGAGGCTGCTGAATTCTTTGCTGCAAGTCATTTCCAGTAATTGGTCGATTCAACGAGTAATTTAGTTTCATTTTCTATGTCATTAGCTGGCAGACAAATTTATTAACATTATGTTTCCCTTAAGACATATGAGACATACGTATGTATTACACAGCATACATGCCATAAACAGTCTTGAAACAACTGTGCTGATGACTTTAAAGTTATAATATCCACTAATTTAATTAATTAGGGTCATTTGATGACCAGATGTCATTCATTTCTTCCTTCTGAATGACATTCTTTGTCACTCAAGGATTGTTCTTTACTCTGGGACATGTCTATTTGGGTCAAACTGGAAACCAGAATTCAGAACCATGTTGGAACAATTGTATTTGATTCAGATGTTGACCGACATCCTTACATATTTGATATCTTGACAACAGAAATCACTGGTCTGTGCATCAATCACTACATGACAAGATAAACTGTAAGAACCTTGTGTACAAATCTTTCTCAAACTATCTGCCTATCTTCAACTTTTCTGTCAACCTCTGTCTAAAGGGTATATCAATAGAAACAAAATCCATTATTAGACCTGATCTGCCAGATGACAATACCAATTCATACACATATGGAAACTCATCTTCTAACCTGATATAGCTTTCTTAGATTCTCTCATAATATCATTGTGTTCATTTCCACTGCTTTGATACCCTTTAATATTTCCTGAAAATAATGTTCAGGTTGACTTTGATCAGAAGAATAAAGTCAAACAACTGGAAATGTAAAGGTGTCATTCCCATCAGAAACAAATGAAAAAAAAAATACAGAATTTTAATACTTAACTGTTTTTTTTTTCTTTTTGCAGAAATTATTTTAGTCAATCACGTATGTATATTAGACAAAGAAATACTGTCTTAACTACCCCATTTACTCATGCATAACAATACTAAAGCACTCTTTTTTGTATAATATTTAAGCTTTAAGCTGTTTTTTTTTTCAATATTAACATTTTACCAACTATCTCAGCCATTAATTTGACCCGCTCTCATTCACACTGTTGATGGACAGAGATATTTGGCAAGGCATTGTGTACTCAATCTCAGATATGTCCGTCAAGTAGAAGTGGTAACTCCTTCACAAAGGTTGAAGTGCTGAATAGTTAAAACTCTAGAACAATTTTTTATTACTTCTTGTTCTTAAATTTGCAACAAAAGGGGATTGCAAAAAATAAACAAAATTGCATGTAAAAAACGTAAGGAAGTGCAAAAGTAAAATGCATGTGAATAGTTTCATCAACATGATGCACTGAATGCCAGTGGCAATTTGCCAAAGTTTCATGATGTGAAAAAGGCCATCAGCCCCAATTCGTGAAAGTTTCATGCCACAAATGTTTCTGATTTTACAGTATACTGTGACTTTTATCAAACTGTCTTGGAGGGCATTGTCATGAGCTGACAACGTTATCGGTCTGTGAGGGATTTTTGGCCTTTTTTCACCCTATTCCAATTCTGGGAAATCATGAAAAAAAAAACTATCAAATTTATGCCTCTCTTAATTTCAATCTAATTTTAATGAAACTTTTACTCTTGTGTTCAGTGATCTCACTCTTATTTATCACAGGATTTTTCTTTTCACTTAAAGATGGTTAAATGCAACTTTTTTTACAGTATTCTGAAAACAAACTATTTGAGCATAATAAATTGAACAAACTGCTCAACAGTTAAGTGTATTACAGTGAAATAAAGATATTATACAAGCCAACAGTATTCAAGGAAAAAGTGATTACACATCTATCCTAATCACTAGGAAAAGAAAACATAGATATTGGGGTCTTAGCTCTGGCAGACATTAACTTAGGTGAACATCTAAATAATGATAGGCTAAATAAAGCTTGAGCAATTATACAGTATACTATACCACTCCCTCCATTTAACCCCAACATTTTACAAGTTAATTCAATACTTTCTAATTTTGCAGCAGTTACTGTCTTGATCTATCTCCATCTCTCCAAACTAAGCTTTGTTTCTCCTTTGTCTGCCTGTCAGTATGAATATGTTCATTTCTTCTTTTTTCATCTTTCTCTTTTTCTTTCTCATGTTTCTCGTCAACTGCATGGAATCAGCTATGGCCTGTCAACAACAAGCGAAATTTACCACTTGGTATTTCAGGTATGATAAATTGAAGGTGGAATCGGATACCTAACCTACACAGCAAGTATGCTGGGCATGTCAAGCTCTCTTCACACTGTGCAATAGGCTAGTCTTGATACCTAAATGAACAAACACCACCTGAAATTTAAACTGGCAGATGATTTTCACCCCCTCTCTCCCAGATCAAGGCAGGCAGGTCTCTAGCTCTGCACTAGAATTGAGTTGATAAAGGTTCTCCTTAATGCAAGTATATGTAGCTGCTAGTTTGTTATCTCATCAATAGAAAAAATCCATCAATTTCTCTCTATTTTTCTAAAAAATGAAGACTTGAAAAATGAAATGGTTCAAATGGATGATTAGAAATGACTTTCATAAAGAGGTACCTTAGGTACACTGTATACACCAAATATCTAATGAGGTATTCATTTTCATAAATCTTGTAAGTCAGGTGCTATCCATGACTAACACATAAAGACATTAAGTCTAATCATGACATGAATGCAATTTGCACACTCAAAACAAGGTGCATGATAATACAGTTTAGCAGGTCAAAGTCTTGACACACCTACTATGTGATTGGATGCACACATTTCTTCCTGAAAAACTGAAAATAAGTGAATGATACCAATTTCTCAAGCCATTGCTGTACTCCACGATTGTGAATGTAACTACTCACAAAACTGTCGGAAAGTTCTGATTCACGAAGAAGTACTGGTAGACTTACTAAATATATGGTGTACTGTATACGCCATATATGTCGCGAGTCTAAATTTTCGCGAATCGAGACTTCCCGACGATTTCGCAAGTGGTTAAATTCGCGATCGTGGAGTCCTGTACAAAACGGAGAAATGTGTAAGCGTACGTCGCATTCATATCATGATCAGAGTCAATATTTTTGCGTGTTTTTAATTTCGCGAATAGTAGCTGACTCGCGAAAATAAAAACCTCGCGAAATATTCGGCGTATACAGTATACAGTAAAATAATCACCATGATGTTGTAGCAACTCTTCATTTTCCCACAATGTAGACTGGTAAATAGAGCAGTTCACTGTCAAACTTCATGCATACCTTTCTTATAAAGGCCTTTACTGACACAAGAAAGCTTGCTTAAAGGACAAGTTCACATTCATAAACATAAGGATTGAGAGAATGCAGCAATATCAGTAGAACACATCAGTGAAAGTTTGAGGAAAATTGGACAATCGATGCAAAAGTTATGAATTTTTAAAATTTTTGTGTTGGAACCGCTGGATGAGGAGACTACTAAGGCTCATGATGTCATATGAGTACAACTGTACAAAGAAAATGTAAAGAAAATTCAACATATTTTCACTTTTTTTCACATAATAGAAGAGCACTTGACTTGCCTCTTTCTTAAGGAAATGGGAATGATATTACCCATAACATATGTCAGTAACGAGTCAAAGGAATGTGTACTTTTTTCAAAAGATGAAATGTTGTGAAATTCTCTTTATATTTTCCTTATATTGTTGTACGCATGTGACATCATACACTGCAGTAGTCTTCTCATCCAGCGGTGACTGCACAAAAACTTTAAAAATTCATAACTTTTGAACGGATTGTCTGATTTTCCTCGAACTTTCAACGATGTGTTCTACTAATATTGCTACATTCTCTCAATCCTCATGTTAATGAAGGTGAACTTGTCCTTTAAGGGCCTATCTCATTGGAGGAGATGTCACCGTGACTCGTGCGACTCAAAAAAAAAAGAAAAAGAAAAAAAGAATGGCTTGCACTCTCATCAAGAAGACGACCCCACGGCGACTTCTAAGATGTCTCCAAAAGTGATAACTTATTCGTCTGGAAGTTGTGGAGACATCTCCAAGATGTTTTCACAGTCATGGAGACATCTCCGTGACATCTCTGGTTGGTCACAAATGGGTCTCTGCAAGGTATCAGCAATGTCTCAGAGACCTCAAGGACAAGATTAGTCTCTTCGACTTGGCTGTGACTCAGGAGAAATCTCCGAGAACAGTTGAAGACTGGAAAAAGTCTCCATAAAATGTTGGATCCTCTCCAGACTCCCCAGAGACCAGGCTAGTCTCCAGGAGACATTGCAGTAACATCTCTGCAACCACTTCAAGACCAGGGAGACTCAAGTCCCGACCAGGTTGCCACCTAGTCTCCAAGCAAAGGAGATACCCACCATCAGGCTCCCCCTACATTACAACAACTAATGCATACAGATTGCAAACTGAAATCTAAGTATTGGATGAATTGAGTATGTACAGTTGCATGGAATTGCTTGTTACTTGGTCCATCAAGAAATATCAATAGACTGGAATACCACAGTAAATTAGTAACCTTTCACATTCAGCAACAGCCTGTAGACAAGGGGCACTTTGAGCCACTTTTTTACCTGATGCCATTTCATATCATGGGGGCACTGTGGTATAGTGGATAAGAGTCTTGACTCCCAAACAGAGGGCCTGAGTTCGATTCCAACCCAGTGCCTTGGACAAGAAGCTTTTACCCAACATGTCCCTCTCAACCCAGGTGTATAAATGTATATTCAGCTTTAACTTCACAACATATCTTTCATGATGCATGATGCATGCAAGACCCTCATAAATGAAAGTGACATCTTGGGAGGGGCAAGTTGGTTTTCAAACACTATATACAGAGCAAGTTCACCTTGATGTATAGGGTCTCAAACAGAGCACATGATTTCTCAAAAATAGGGAAGGGCATTTAGCATTCATGGTCAATAATCTTTGAACATAATAGCTAACTTAACGGTCATATATCCATTTTGCATGGTTGAAGTATAATATCTCCCAACATCAAGTATGAAATCTTACAGTAATACACCCCAGAGTTAAAGGCATGATTTACCATTTGCAGAAGAAACAACAAGCCAGCATTTGTGCTTTAAAATGGTTCTAAAATGAGAGTTAGGGATAGAAACAACCACTGTAAAAATTTGAATCGGTATAATTGATGTTAAGTATTGTTAAATGCACAAAATGTGAACAATAGTTGTAATAAAAATGTTTCAGACTAAACTGTCTACAGTTACAGTTTAATGTAAAAAATAGTGATATCTCCTCATATTTTAGGCTATATTGCAAAAATGTTGAATGGTAGGATGTGATACAACAGAGCTACACATATGCATCAAATGTGATATCTTTAAAGAAATAAATCACTGCTCCCAAAGGTAAACAGGACCTTTAAGATTTAAAACAAAAACGAAAAATTAATCCCATGTCACTCAAGAATACGCTCCCCTTTTGTACAATGAATAATGACTGGAATTTTTTCAGGGTCCAAATGAATTCACTGGAAATGTATGATATTGCTTCCCCTTCAATCATAAGGAAGTTTCCAGTTTTATTATACTGTATACTGAGGACAGTTTGAATTACCAACCTCAAGACATACGTGTACGTAGTTATCTACCTCTATGATATATCAGCTTAATGAAATGGGATCTTGTTTTCGTGATTGTAAAGGGGACATAAAAACTTTAAGTGATACAGAAAAGAGGAAGTTTGTGAAAAATTGGATACAAGCTAGAGTTCCTAGAGATTGGTTGTAAAGTCAAGTGATGAGTAAAGATCGTGCTTCTTAAACCTTTAAAAAAAAAAATCATATTGATATTACTGTAATGCTGTTGCAAATTTTCTTTCTTTTTGTGTACAAAAATAACAGAACCAGAATATGAAGTATGAATGTTGCTATTAATTTCTGTACTGTTCTCTATAGAAATGTACAGACATATATCTCTATATGCACTGGGAAGATTCTGGATAAAGATGTCTCCTTCACGAAAATGTAAATTTGGTGACATTCCAACACAAAATAAACATGCACTTGTACAGAGTAATGACACAGTCACGTGACTATGCAGCACTAGATGACTTACTGACAGCCGTAATGGTTGCAGCTTGCATGAAGTTTGTGCAATTACAAATATAGTGACATTTTCCAGGCTGCACTGCCATTATTTCACTGCATACACTGAACACCAAATTTTTCTTGGTGACATTCTCAATTTACTTTCTCATCACATTGATATCACTGTTTGTCAGAGTAATGCCACTTAGGAATTAAAAGATGATTTAGAACACAATTCATATCATCTGCAGTTTCATGGTTGTACCTCTAATAATTTACTGGCAATAATCTAATTCCAACTGTCCTTTTCAACTGAACAGTAAAATTTTCTTCGCTGACAGGTTGATCAATTTTCAGAGTATTGAATCTGATAGATGGCAGAATATGACAGCCTAGGGATCTAAGATTTTATAGCAAGGAAAATATGTTTACAGATAGATTCCGCCATGAAAACAAAAGCCTTTTGAATTACAGAGGTAGGCAGGAATGCTTTCACTCAAATCTATGTAAGACACACCACCAATTCTGACTTTCTGAAAATTAAGAGCCAGCAAAATATGTCTTTGCTACCGTAATTTCAAGCACAAATTCAAACTGCTGCTAAACTACTATCCATGAAAAAAATTAATAAGCTGAGACAAAAGCTTCCTTGCGCAGATAATTCCCAAACATGACACTGCAATTTGCTTAGGGGGCAACAGGATTAGGCAATTTTTCTTCAGTGTTATATTCAATAGGAGATAGAAACTAAATGACTCAATTTCTCACATTCTGTTCAGAGCTCAAGTTAGAATTACACTTGCATGGGTTGTCAACACCTTGTCAGCTCTTACAAAAGATGGAAAATTTGAAAGCAGCCACAACTTTTTTACTACATATCATGATGCATCCACTGATACTGCAAAATTACACGTAATATCCCTTAATTGCAACACTTATACCAGTATTTCTTTACATAATGCAGATATAAATCCATTTGATTTCCAAAATTAAAATTGACAAGTTAATCTGGTAATGTCCGGTGGGACTTATGAAATCAAGGAATCATACCACGTCTTGATGCGATCGAATCAATGCCAGTGAGAAGAGATGGAATGATGGGGAAACCCGCTCATCACGCAGAAATCAACAGAAATGTAATTATTGATAATGATACTGGGACTGAAATTGCAGCCCACGTTGAGTTGAGGGGTACCCTAACCTCTCAACCTGTCGGTTCCGAAATGGAGTTTTGGAAGACTTTCCAAAGTATCTTTGGCATATAATTTGATTCACTTGTTTCAGAAAAGTCATTAATACATTCATTTCTGAGTGAAAATAACTATCAGTTTTTCAACTCTGCTTTTCACAAAGATATGATCAATCAATTTCACATTTCTCAATTATGGTCTCACGCCCAGTGCAGGGGATGACAGTGGATATTTCTTGCGATGCAGGGAAGGCTTTTTTTCTCTTCCTTCCCCATCTCCAGTGATAAGTCAATGCCCGGCCCCTGGCGAGTCCACACGGGATCATGCGATACCCTTCGGGGAACGATTCCTTCCTTGGCATAGGCAATTACATGACACAGGACACAAGGGATGGGTAGTCGCAGTTGGGTTGTGCATATCGTTTTTCCTTTTATTTATGAACAAATTCGACTATCGGTGACTTTTCCCCCGCAACTGATTTAGGTGATGGGATCCGGGCGTCTTCTCCCTTCCCCCCTCAAGGGAGCCTATCCCTTGCCCTGGCTGCGCATTCAAGTCGACTTCGACTTGAAACATTAACGAGGATGAGAGGAAGAGCATATAGAGATGATGAAGACCCTTTTTTTATATTTCCTGTCTCTGTCCTTCTCTTTTTCTGTCTCTCTCTCTCCTCAACGTTTTTGGAAATGATGAAGAAATTTTACAATATCTGTTGCAGTGGGATGGAGTTTAGTGTTCCCTTCCTCATTACAGAGGTCTGGGAGAGCGAACGAGTATTTGATGCTGCGATCGGGTCGGCTTTCCGGGCTAACATAATCACGTTCCATGCTCGACTTACAACAAACCACCATCAAGCTCCACACAGATTTTGGAGGTCGTTGACTGGATTGGACACTATTTTCTTCTCTTCGTGCCTCACATCTCCCCCTAATTTTTTTCCCTCCCTCTCAGTGTGTCCTTCATATCTCATTGATACTTCAAGAGGTTCTGAAGAAGATATTTCTATCCATGCGCCCTGTTCTTACAGCAGAAAGTCAACCAAGGGAGAGGCGCGCCACTAAAATTACACCTTTGACATCTTTTATCTGGTATGAATTTCTTTCTCTCTGCTGTAGAAGCAGATATCAATAGTTTCACAACACAAGGTGTTACTTGAAAATATGGCATTTCCATCCATATTTTTTGAGTGTCCACAAACTCTTGAAAAGCAGAAATATATTTCACAAAATGAGATCTGAAAAACAGGCGAAACTACAGTTATAAACGTTTCTATAGATGATATTTCCTCAGAACTTTCCCACTCAAGGCAGCAAATGATTTACGACTTGCAGAGCATCTTCAATACAATGCAATTATGTGAATTTCATGGTTAGCTGTGTTCGTTGCTCATTAAACAGCCTAGAAATGCACACCAGATGCAAAACTTCAACTTTTGACTAATTTTTGTCCTGCTTTAAAACATCAAATCATATCCTTTCTCATTCAGACAAAAACAAACTCTTATAGTACACAATGATTAGAGGCACATTTAACACACATAAAATAATGATGATAACAGCATTAGAACAGTCCGTAAATTCTACAGTTCACTGAAAAGCTTACCAGTCATGGTGAAGGGGGGAGGGGTATATCAATTCTGACAACCAAACTTCTATACTGTATACGCCATCGGGACCTACCGACGATTTCGAGAGTGGTTAAATTCGCGAATGTTGAGTTCTGAAGTGAACAGAGAAATGTGCATACCAATACGTCACATTCATATCAAGATCAGAGTCAATTTTTTCACGTGTCTTTAATTTCGCGAATAGCACCTGACTCGCAAAATTTGCGAAAATAAAAACCTCATGAAATATTTGGCGTATACAGTATTAAAGAGGGTAGTATATATAATGGGGTACAAGATACATAAATATGCTACAAACTTTATCACTTCTATCCCATGTGCACTTACACCTTTTCCATCAAAAGTACACCAGGAGCAAATATCGATAAATCCACTGTATATCAAATCACATTTCTGACCAGACCAAAGAAGACAGTATCCAAAATAAGCCTAAAGCAAGACTCATTACTTTTCCTTTAAAAGCAGAAAGTCAAAATGAAAAGTGCTTTGCTGAGGGAAAGAGAGTAAGAAAAAAGAGAGAGTGACAGATAACATAGATATTCCAAAGAGAAGAAGCAAAGAGAAAATATAAAGAATACCTGTGAAAGGAAGGAGATAGGATTCTTTTCTTCTCCCTTTTTTGCAAGTAAACACAGGCAGGGTTACCCCTCAGCCTGGACCACTGGTTAGCCGGGGCCTATAGAGTTCCCTGTAATTTGCCAAGATCTAGGAAATGTTCGTGTAAGTTAAGACAGCGGCCACGATGGCGCTATGGCGTAATGAGCGCACGGCTTGAGACTTGATCGCCCTGGTGGGACCGTGGGGGTATGGGGGATGGGGTGTCAGGTGTGGCACACATGATACCCGGCTACTAAATTGTCTTTTTCGCCATGTTGGAAACAGAAGGAAGGGGAGAAAGAAAGAGGAAAGAGAGGAAGGGGGAGCATTCTGGGGCAGACCGATGTCCAGAGGAGGTGGGGCAGGAGAGTGAGGGGGAATCACTGCATTCACCAGAATGATAAATTTACAAGCAATGGTCACAGGGGAAAGATGCGGTTCATTAGTTCTGCCTTCAAATGCTTTGAAGACCATTGGCTATATTGCTTTATAATGGTTACAATGCAAGTAAGGGGCTCAAACAGAGGCTTCACTTCAACAAAAAAGTCTTTTTAGACTTGCACAAAGATACACATAAATATTATCTGTATAATATATCTTTAGATGGCAAACTTTCAATTCTACAATGATGACCATTTATGCTTACACTTACAATGGAAATTATACTGTACACATTAGAAATGAATCCTATTAAAAGTTCATAAATCTGTCTTGTGTTCTAAAGTTTGCAGAAAAAAACACTCAGCAACACAGTAAATAGAAAAATATATATTCATATTTAATATTTAAGTGTCTTTTACTTTGGCAGAATCATTGTTCAAAAAATATATTTGTCATGAACAGAGTTTAACTGACCCATTATACCCTTTTAATACTTAAGTCAAGCATTATAATTTATTCTCTACAATACCAGTGTCTGCTATGCATGAATGCAGTGTGTGGATTCTTCATTTTTGGCCAAGTTACAACAAATAACTATATGAAGGTATGAAACCATAACACTGACATTGCAGCTTTTCTTTTACCATTTTAGAATTCATCTTCAAAATCTTTCTTGACAGTAAGATCATGCAGGCAGTTTTACTGTTCAATCAGTCACTTGTCAAACAGGCCTTTTACCTGCATGGGGACATGGAAAACTGCTTACATGGAGCAGATTAAAAAAAAAAAACAAAACAAAACAAATCCATACACATAGACGCAAACATGGTCAGTAAGAAGTAATGGAAGGGTACAGAGAGATACCCAACTCAGAAACATTGGGAACTAAAGCAAGAACTGTTGCTGCTTTTCCGAACAAACCACAGCACCTTCAGCAGATAAAACTATTTTGAGATTTAAGATACACATCTCCACTCCAACAAGGGGTCGGGAGAAGTGACTGGAATGGGATGGGGAATGATGGAAAAGTGGGGGCACCAACAGAAATACAAGAAGAAGATATCAAACAGAGAGGTAAAAAGAGATGCCAATAAAATGAAATAGAATAATCTGACTGCAGGGGATGCAGCAGAAGAGATAATATTTCTCCGGGTCTTACATGACCACTCAATACTGAATTATGCAGATGAACAATAATCTGATCTTAGGTGTTGAAATAGTGAGGTGATTTCTCTGGGTCTTAGATGACCAGTCACTGCCACATAATGCTGATGGTTATCTGGCAAGAAAAGATTTGACAAAGAGCATTAACGGCATTTTGGACGACATACTTCATATAAAAGAGAGATACAGACAGCATAAAAAAATATATTAACACTGCCTAGATGATGCTCAGAATAAAACGGCATGACAAAATTCACAAATGCATGGTATATGCCATAATATATTACTGATTTTTCACAAATTCTGCAGAACAGAAATGAGAAAAAGACACTCTATCAAAAATTACTTTGAACTTATTGTTAATTGTAAACTATTTAATCTATGAATAAAGCACAAAATTCTTCTTATTTCAAGTTTGAAAAATATGTTTTACTTCAAAATTGCCTGATTGTCCTTCTTCACACTATACAAACTGGGGGTTAAAACACAGAAACGTCATTATTTACATTCATCTGTAGCCCTATACAATAACAGCCTACACAAAATCCAGAAGATATAAAATAACATTTATTGATCACTATGGACAACTGCATTGCTGAATATGGCCCTATATGGACATAATTTGTTTCACTAATGAGGGTTCCACATGCTCCTAACAAATTGATAATCATGTTATACAGCATGTCTATATTTGGAATTAACAGTGGTATCCATTGCACAAGAATCATTTTACAAGGCTGAATTGAATATCAATCTGACACTTAAAGAACAATTTCACCTTGATATAGCTGCCGTTTGGGTGAACGCAGGAATATTAGCAGAATACATCAGTGAGAGTTTGAGGTAAATCAGACAATCTGTTCAAAAGTTATGAACTTTAACAGTTTCAGTGCTGGCATCACTGGATGAGAAGACTACAGTACTACAGTTTGTGATATTACATGCATGGAACAAAATGAAAGAACATATAACTTAGAGAATTCCACAAAATATCATTTTGGAAGGGAAAAGTACACATTTCCTGAAAAGGTAATATTACTTCCCATGCTGTTTGAAAAGGGCAAGTCAAGTGCTCTTATATGTGAGAAATGTAAACATATGTTGAATTTTCCTGAAATACTTTCTTTACGTTGTTCGCATGCATTTTAATTTTGCGAATTTCGTGAAATTAGCCAGCTCACAAAAATTTCATGCCGCAAAAAAGGCTGTCCGCTCCGATTCGCGAAAATTTCACGACGTGAAAATATAGTGTTTTACAGTAACCACAAGATACCAGCAAAGGTAGGACAAAGGCACACATATGTGGTAATTTCAGGGGGGGGGGGGAAATACTCCATTTCTATTACTGAAAATGGACTTCAAGTCGAACCACGCAACCAGCTATCAATATGCCCCCATCCAGTCTCACATGTACACAATGGCAATAAAAACAACATGCCAAACACAGTTACCCTTCACATGAAAAGTTATGCAGGTGACTGGGAGGCATGCAACACATTTACTGAAAGTGCAACAAAATTTATATTCTGAAGGATGAAAATACCCAGAAAATTCAAGCTCATATTCCCATCCTGATATCAATGCCCTGCAATAAAAACTGGTGAGACTAAGCCCACTGCACACTTTACCACTTTGCCATAATTCACCGGTCATACGACCTAAAGACCGGAAGTGTGACATCACCAGCCTTGCTAGTATCCCGTTGTGCCAGTCGTAGAGTTTTGACATGTCAAATTTTCACAATGGGTTTTAGAACTTTCAGCCAATCACGCTACAGTATACTATTATGTACTGACAACAGTGCAGTCTTAAGCCTAGCTGTGTCATCTGATTGCACAGTGTGCAGTGTTGAGTCATGCGACTGGACACATGACCTACCTTGCCTGCACAGTCCTGTCACTGTTTGGATCATGTAGTAAGCAGTGGGCCTAACACAATGGGGTTATCACACCTATGGGTAGCTTTCTTGCTGCTAATTTTCTGTTTTTTATCACAAAATGCTACAGCAAATTGCCCTTCAAAAACACTGGGTCAAGCCTGTCCTCTGTCCCATTCTACATACCCATTTCTCATTAATAAAATAGTCTCTAATGAACTACCTGTCCAATCTCTGAAGTCATGACCTCAAATCCACAGATGCTGAAAGAGTCTGCCCCAGTCTTCAGCCTCGATAGCATGGGTTAGCTCCGTTGCCAAGGTGCACAAATAAAAGCACGAAGTGGCCCCAACCTTGATTTTACCTTGGCTCCACATGGGAGAAATGACTGTTGCATGTAAAATGGCCTGCGGTTCATTGAAGCTACAGCATGTCCGTGTGTGTACCTTTTTTTTTTTTTTTTTTTTAGGCATGCCATTCAGTGCGTTACTTGTACTTTGCAATGTGTGCACAAGGCAGGGGTGTCACTATGTGGTCCAGTGGGAAATTTCAGTCCCTTTTTGCCCTAAATCACCTCCTACGTGAGTTACTTCTCTCTGTCAATTATCTCTCAGTGCACTGCCTATTCATCCAATCACTGCCATATCTCTCTTCTACTCAGTCTATCCCATTTTAGTCAGTACATTCAGTGCAGATACTTTATCAATAGATATACTTTTATATTACTAATTTATGTATATTAATGATTACCAGGGCACAACATTAGCAGTGGCCCAGGAGCACTACAAACTTATGTTGGGCTACCAAATTTCCAAACAGGCTACATTTTGATGGTCCAATTGTGCAGCTAGAATTCACAATGAATTTTCATATAATTTCCTTTAATTTCAGGCCATAAGACATCTTTATCGGGCCACTAAAATTTCATATTCAAAGATTTTGGCGGTCTTAGAGAAAAAAGTTAGTTTGGAGAGCCCTGTGTAAATGTACTATATAATGTGTACAAATATGTGTAATTATGTGTATGTGACTTGTATCATTTTTTATTTGTACAGTGGTTTTGTCAGTATGCCACTTTTCCTTTCTTTGGCCAGGAAAGGCAATTTTCTGTATCAATCATCAGAGTCAGACATTGATAAAGTATGTATCTTGAATCCTGAATCTAAAATTTTACCAATTTATATAGCCTATTTCTACAAACTTCCCTCTATCACCCATCTCTCCCTAGGCCAGTTTGATTGTCCCGTAAATGATGCTTGGTTTGTATTGTATGTAATTTCGTTTCTATGAAATTTTCACATTACAACATTTCATGCAGACATGATTACACATTACAAAGCACCTGTATCAACAGAACTCCACGCTACTTCTCAATATGATTTCAAAATATTAGACTCTTTCAGTTCTCTCCTGAATCTTGGTAGATGCTGTCACATGTTGATTTAATCTCTTGAATACATCGATTCATTCATAGTAAAGTTTGTACTTCAGCAAAGAATTTTGCTTCACTATAAACAGTGTACCAATGGCATATCAAAGATTTTGTACTAGATTTGAGAGTTACTTACCTTGCGCACAAACCATAAAGTTGTTTTTCAAACTAGCAATTGAATTTCATTCAAAGAATCAAACAGAATCATGTTTGACAGTCCAAAACTAGAAATGTGGAGCACAAATTGCTGGAGAGTTGAACCTATTTAACAAATCAAGTAATTTGATGAATCAGTTATGATTTGCACATCCTGCAATAGGGCCATTTCAAACTATGCTAGAGTAAAAAATTATTCAAAATGCAATCAAACTTTGAACAATTTTACAAAACGATATGTCAAAATAGAAAGAAAAAAAAAAACTCCTTCTATGACTTGGCAGCTATCTCCAAGAACAATCACTGATGAACGTGAAAAAGAATTAGAGAAAACAGGATGTGAAGCCAGGCTAGAGTTTGTTCATAATCAAATAGCTGCACACTATTGTATTCCTAGACAGCTCAGTGAGATCATATTTTATCATCTTAGCAGGATATAGATAGGTAAGCAGCAAATGCTAATCACGCAGAAAGAAAAAGAACATCTCTACACCAGTCTATGGTTGTTTCTCTCTGTTGTTCTGATCTTACAGCTTTCTGGTTCCTTGGCCAAGAGTAAACACTGACTGCATGACTGGCAAGAATCATCAGAAACAATACACTTATAATTTGCACAGCCGGTGTAACAAAGCAGCCAAACAAGACAAATTATGCCCCCCCCCCCCCCTTTCCTGGCATATTTGCAAAGCAGAAGATGAGCATATGTGCAAACCACAACATTAAGACATGTTTCACAAATGAACACGGCCCATTCAATTCTTAAATAAAACTTGCTATCACACGCACACACACCTCTACACAATAAAAAAAAAAAAATCAAACTGTTTATTTAGGGTTGGGCAATACAGCACATTTGATTGATTCTGAAATGTTGTATTTTGTCAACATTTCAAGTCACTTAAGTTTTGCTAACAGATTTCCATAATCACTCAAAGCCTTATTTGAACACATAAGTGCGTTTTTAACAGATTGTTTGAAATTGAATTCTTGCTACCATTTTTCACGAGCTGAAAATGCAGAGAAAAGCAGTATAGTCAATGAATTGCATAATCATTTTGCTTGAACTCTCAGTATCACTGTAAGGATGCATGGACAAATATAGGAAAAAATATATCTAATTTACTTGACATAATTCAATGCATTGCAGACAATTAGAACTTCCTTATAGGAGCACCATTGTGGTGTAAATCTAAATAGTCAGTGGACTGAATTGTGAATATGTTTTCTTCAATTCGTCTGTGGAACTAACATTAGCAAAATTTCCTTTTCATTTAATAACAAATAAATCTCTCATGAAAATCAGTGCATTTGGGGGACATTGCTCAATACTCATGATTGCAGAAGGATGTTTGATATCACAAGCTAAAATGTGAAAGCTGTCTTAGATACACAGCCCCAAACATACAACAGATCCTCCTTCATTCTCCCATCTCTAGCTACCCAAAATACAAACATTATCCCCAGAAAGGGGGCTGTGTGATTAGAAATCCATTAGAAAAATGTCATGCACAGCCAAATTGGCAGAGTGTTTTCTTTCAACAATTTCCATACCAAACGGCAAGTTTGATCTTTCCACTTGTGGTAAGTGATCCTAATGGCATATATCAGCCTACAAGGATGTCTTTCCCCCTCCTTGCTTTCTTTCTCTTTCCTTTCCTCCCTCCCTCCCTCCCTCACATCACATCGCAACATCAATCATCCTAGTTTTAAAGACAAGCCTCTCTCAAGAAACACACTGACCCATTATAACAACCATTTCACATTTTTCTAAACTGCAAACACACGCATAATGCCAGCAATATGATATCAAACAGAGATCTATATATTAATTTTACACTGGTTCTAGGCAGATTGTCTTTGTTTTTCTTTATAGGTAACAAATCACACAAGCACTAATTGACAGATATTAATAAAAGATTATATAAATCGATTTGACACTGGCAGTTAATATTTTGTAAACATTCATGAACCCGGTTTTGTAAGAAAATGATTGATAATAGAATACATTGTTACTCTTCGTTCACAAAGGAAAGAGGGAAGAACATGGGATTTTTTTTTGTCTGTTCAAAGTTTATCAATAGATTATACTATTAACAATGTTTATGAAAAGAGATTATTTTTACTCTGTCACTCTCTCCTGCCTTATTGGAGTAACCTTGTAACTTTTCTCCATCCAGATAGTCAAGTAATATACTATACATTTTCTTTAAGCACAGAAGAAGCAGAAGGTAAGAAAACATAACCAAAGCTATTTTCTGTCATATACCCTTCTACCACTGACAGCACCACACTTAAACTGCTCCCCCCTCTCCCAAAAATCAACTAACAAACATTCTCATTGGCAGGGAAGGACAGAGAAGAAGAGGTGGGGAGTGAAAAGGGACATCTCGGAGCTCTTCAATCAAAATAGACCTCACACTTCACAAGCCACTCCATGCACCGCTATTTAATCCTCTGACAATCTTTTAAAGCCTGCCCTCCGCCCACCCAACCTGGCCAATGTTTTCCGAAGCTCGACCCACTTCGCTCTGTCAGACGCGTATGTATTTGGGCCAAGTGGGCCCAAAAAATATAATTAGGACATTCTACTCGATTTTTGCAATCCTCTTCTTCTTTTCCCTCACCATTGCTCTCCCCTCCTCATCCCCATCAATTCACAAATACTCTTGATTGGCCTAATTTTAAACGATTAAGACAAATCAGTCTTTTATTTTTCTCTCTCTCTCTCACTCCTGTTCACTTGCTTGCTGCGATGTGCCAAGGGAACTGCCCTTTTTGGTTAGGAGTACAAGTATTACTTGTCATAAAGCACTGTCAGAGGTGTACATCATTTATTCCAATTCTGATTTAAAAGATTGCTGAGGATGTGCTTCAGTAAGAGATTTTGCAGTTTGACTGAAAGCTCTGACAGAAAGCTCCAACAGAATGTGAAAGTCATATACTTTTCAGATTTGTCTCCTTTCCAGTGTTATATCCTCTCAATCTTTTTTCAGGGGATGTGTTCTATTCTCATTCATTTCAATAAAACGGAGCTGATATCCAAGAGAGTGACAGGAAGCGTAACACACCAGACAGCTAGCAGAAAGCAGTCAGAATGTTGTAAATGCATAGTGACTTAATTGAAAATGTGTATTGTGGAACAATTCTTGAAAAATCTACTGCCACAACAGTGATGACTGGGTGTCTGCAAGCTCAGATGACAGAACAGCAAGGTTTATCATTTTGTCTGCAGAAATTTGTCACTGCATCTCTAAAAAACATTTTCTACAGATGTGTACTTTATGACTTAGCTTTATATAACCGATATCTTGATACATTAAACAATAGTAATTCAGTTCAAGTTGTGTTAATGAAAAGACTATACAAATATTACTACAGTATTTCAGCATTTGAAACTGAACAATTTATTTTACAGAGGAAGTGAAAGCTTGGCATATCAGCATAGATTAATCAATTGGCCTCTGATGTTGGTACGCTTAGAGCACATTTGCATACCAACATAGAATTAAACTGTCACTTTATGCCTTTCACTGCAGTCAATACTATACTAAAGGGACATTGCAAAATCATTCTGTCAAGGATAATTATATATGTCATCAATAGCAGTGAAAGATATCAAAATCTAAATCTGAATACTCTAAGGAACAGTACACTAAATACTGACAAGTCATATGAATAAATGCAGACAGAAGACCATAATGTTATGGAAGTTCTACTTGATTGAAAATTACAGTATTATGTTCCAAAGCATGGTCTGTTTATCTGCACACTTGTTTATTAATCAATAAGTTTTTC
Organism: Diadema setosum; assembly: GCF_964275005.1. NCBI lineage: Eukaryota > Metazoa > Echinodermata > Echinoidea > Diadematoida > Diadematidae > Diadema > Diadema setosum. The sequence continues at coordinate 30,171,149 of NC_092688.1, read as the reverse complement.
TAATGATATAAGTGCTGCGATATGAATGTAAGCTGGATTTAAAACACTGTGAGCAAATCGGGCCAAAAAAAATGCTTTTGAATATTTGTGCCTTAAGTTGCTTTCTAGGCTTGCACAAAAGTTTTCTGTGAAAGACATACTTTTAGTATAATGAAGATCTATGTGAAATATTTCCATGAGCAAATTCAAACTTTGCATGTGAGTGTGTACTTATGAATATCTAATAACAATAAGGGGCTGATTTTCATATTTCTCACAATATTCACAACTGCTGTGCAGTATAGTTTACACTGTGTATTTAGTTACCTGTGTATCCAATTTCTCCCTAAAATGCAGGTAAGTGTGGCAGATTAGCAAACAGAAATTCTAACTTTCATGGGTGTTTGCCTAATCTTGGTGCAAACAAATGCAGACATGCGAGTCAAGACCTCCGGACATGGCAGACAAGGCATATTTTGCAAAAATTTGATACCACTGCCTCACCCACAACACACAAGCTTGGGTCTCCACAGGCAGTGAATTATGCAGCCTGCCCTGCCCATCCCTTCTCTACAGGGCACTACCGCCCCCTTCACCCTCCCACTCTGCTCACAACAAACATGCATGGCTAAAGACATGCGCCCAACCAAAGGATCACTTTTACAATTATGATTTTCTTTCTCTCTCCCTCTCTCTCTCTTGCTATTCTTTTCACTCCCCCTCTCCTACCTTTTTTTTTTTCTGTTCCCTTTTTTTTACCCTCTCTTGCTCTCACGCATTTCATACATTTCGTGTATGAAAAAAAAACACCTAAATTCTTTTCCTTCATACAGCACGTATGACAGAAACACTATCTGATTGTTTTGTGTGGATATGCCACAGCCCCTTGTTCAAACAATACAGCCCCCTCTTTCTACTTTATGAGCATATCCAACATTCCATAAAACCCCTCCTTAGCCATGCAGCCTTAGCCATGCAGAAGTGGGGTAAAAAAAATGAAAAGGGGGAAAAAGATAAATAATCTCTAATATCATCATGGTGTGATACAAACTCTGGTGAGGCCTGTCATGGTAATAGGGTCTTGTTTGGCAAATATGTACCTTTCTCAGAGCCCCAGAGGGAGTCAAAGTTCATCCCTTTCTCCAAGTACACGGCAAAAAGCCACACCCTAAAGAAACAACCAGCCATAAAAGTGTGGGGGCAGTGAATCTCTTTGTTTTCCCTCCACTATTAGTCTCCCTCTCCCTCTCCCTATCTCTCTCCTTCTCTCTCCCTCTCCCACAGTCACACTCTCTATCATTCTATCATATCTCTATTACTGTGTACACACTAAGAATGCGACCATGTGAATAAAAATCAAATGGAAAGCAGTTCCCCCCCCCCCTGAAAAAAGAAAAAGAAAAAATGACAAGTCACAAAAAAGAAAAGATGAATTTGATCAGGCAGAGTAGGGACCAAGCAAGGGTGTGACGTGGTCCCTTTCAGGGGCAATCATGCTGGGGTGCACAGGGCCTTGGAAGTTGTTTGTACTGGTGACATGGCAAGTTTGAGATCACAGCCATTCTCCTTCCTCTTTTGCCCCTACAGCTGCTCTGGGAAAGGGAACCCGAATGAACAAGTTGGCTAAAAAGTCAAACGCATGAAAAGAGTTAGCATTTACCTCAAGCAAAGCAAGAAAAACATTCCTTCCACTTGACAGCATTCCACAAAGTTGTAGTTGCTTCTCCCTTCCTTACTTTTAATCGCTATAGCTCAATCATACTCGAACTGGAATTCTAACCATACACATATTGCAGCAAATAACATTTTCTTTCTACACCATATTTAGGGCATTCCATGATTACTATCATACATGTATGTCAGTCATTGTGTCATCTTTGGGATCCTTGCATTCATTGTTGTCACTGAGATGTGGTTTCATCCATGCAGCAATCCCATGTATATCTACTTTTATTTACTTCCATATCATGAGTCAATTCTGGTTCTTCGAGGATCAACTACTGCCAATGTACAACTCTTCAGTTACCATGGCAACTTGCTTGTGCACAATTTTTAACATCTATGGTGGTAGTCCACAGATTGTTAACTTATTGCTGTGGGGAAAATCCATTCAACCTGTTCACATGGGAAGCATTATGTCATGATTCTCTCTTGAGAGTAACTAAACGCATTTGTGGCAGAAATGTGGTTCTAAAAGATTCTTGGACAGATAGAGACAGGGCAGGGCAAGGGAACATTTCATACGAGACTGACAATTCATCAACGAATAAACTTTGATTCCTGACCACACTTATGTGGGACATAAATTTGAAATTAATCATTACTGTGTAACAACAAAAATTCAACAAGATTGACCAGGGTCATAGAAGTGGCCAGTGTGCCATCACTAGCAGGCCACATTAGATAGGACAGTCAGCTCCCTGCAGGAGCACACCCTGCCAACCTTTGGTATCACCTATCAGATTAAGAGAGCCAACCAAGAATTATGCATTACCGTCTAAGGCAATGGATAAGATATCCAGCCAGCAACGGATGAGGTGATTGAAGGGATATGGGTGCTATACAGGGTCTACATGGGGCAAGAGAAGGAGGAAGGGGGAAGGGGGATAGCACTCACAGCCTTGTATCAGAGCCACTGATGCTGGAGTCTTCTGCTTGACCTGCAACAGTAGCACTGTCGATGACAAGAGGGCCAGCCTCATTTCTAGAGACTAAAATCTTTACAGGGTTAGTAGAGGAGCACAAGCGGACTGACAGCGGAGAGTTTGGCCGGTGTCGAGTTAGAACCAATGTTGTGGGAGTCGGTGTGGGTTACACGAAACAATCGCCAGTCGAGTTGATTAGCCACCGAAACCCGAGCCCGTAAGCAGGGTCCGTTTTCCCCGCGATGTGTGCCCCGTCTCATCAAGATGGAGGTGTTTTGGCAAGATGGGGTTTCAGACGGCCGTGTCTCAACGGCTAAGTGACTGTATTTCGTGTCCACCTCTCTCCCTCTCTCCCAAGGAATTAGACAGGGAGAGTGACTGAGAACGACAAGGGGAAGGAGAGGGAGAAACCACAAGTTGGCACGAAAACAAGAAACCAGAGTCCAAAACGGCCATCTACCATTTCAATGCGCACTTACCTCTCCTCAAACAGAACTTTTGGGAGTCCACAATGAGAAGCGCCCCACAGATGAGCGTGAAAAACAAATCAAACTCTCTTCCATGTTCCACTCTATGGCAGACCTACATTTCAGCCTGAACCGGAAGGGGAGCACAACAGAAAAACTTGAAACAAACACAGCTTTAAAAAGTCTCTTTTTCCACAACTTTTTGACAAGCCAGCAAAAGAGGGGAAAAAATGGCTTACACCGGTCGAGAAACGATCCCTACGTTACCTTATTTTGTTCTGTAGACCCCCAGCTTGCATTTCACTGCCATTCCCAATGCGCTGGACAAATTTTTTTGAAGTTTTCCAGATCGTTAGTATCGATGTTCGACACGTCGAACAAACACTTTACTCCAGTGTGTGTTACAACCGAGTGGAGCGACGTCAGTCTTATGTTACCGCCATTCCGCAGATGTGTCGCCTGGACACGCTATCATACCTCGACGGGTTATCAAACATTGATAGTTTGCGAAGAGAATATTCGTATCGGTATCATTTCTGTCAAATATACAATTAGGCATCCCCAGGAAAATAGCTCCACTCCCGTGCGAGGGCGGCAGTATGTATACTGGATCATCTTGTGCTGTGCAGCATCCCGATGCATGCAAAAACATTAGGCAGGTGTGAGATTCACCCAGTTTTCACACAGTCTAAAACCACGCCAAGCATGATCTCTTCCTCAATATAATACACTGATGCACATTCTAATGACAAGACGTACACAATGGAACCTTGTCTTTTAATCACAATTCAGCTAAGATTTTATTTCCTTGGCTTCTGTAAACCTCATAAAAGATCAAAACATTGAAGCAAATGAGATACCCATTACAGATATCATTTAAACTATCAAGGACTTTTCAAACACTCTCAGATCCTTATAGCAATCATTAGGAAAACATGCACTTGTATGCAGATTTTACAACAATTATTCCTTCTTTGATTTGCATTTTTGCAATAAGCCAAAGACTAACAGTGATGGAAAAATGGAGGAAACAAATAGCCAGGGTACTAGTGACTAGTCTGGGTAAATGAAAAGATTCTATGACGTTTAGAAAAAAAAAAAAACTTTTGATATCAACATTCTTGCTTTCTGAAGGGTTGCCAGTGTGGAAATTTGTTGCACCATTCTCTGACTGTAACATTGAAAGCAATACAAATATGATATTGTGTACTTTCAAAGAAGGTTCTAGATACCCAATAGCCCAACACATATGGTGCTGGATTATTATAAATGTTTTTCACTTATCAAACTTTATTGAAAAGATCAGACATGAAACAGCTCTTTTAGTGTGAGATGCACACATTTTTCTTTCACTTTTTCTTTCTTTGCTATCCCACAACCACATACTGTGGATGGTCCCAGAGTGGATTTATACATACTAGATAACTCAAGCATTTAAAAGGGTAAAGGGCAAGGACAACATTCACCATGAAACAGTTTCACAACATCTTGACATCATGGCCGAGACCTTTTACTGTGTTTTCTTCTCTGCCAACAGGCGTAACTGTGTGAACTGTCTTGCATTTACTGTATGTCTTGCCGCTCCAGTGGAATACATTCAATCAAGGTCTTGTTGAGTTATGAAAAGAACAAACAATCATAGGCCATCAATTAAGTGAAAAATTCCAACCTTTTGTTGAAGCAGAAAGTTTAACGTATCACAAAATGTTCAGGAAAAAAAAAAAAATCATTTTCCGGTGGCTTCTCCATAGGGCATGGAGAATAATAGTTGCCTTGACAAGTCAAGAAAACGTTACTCATAGAAAGTGAACATTAGTGAAATCCTAATCATTTCTGTAATATTGTGGCAGCATTCTGACATCCCAGATGTTGCAGATTTCCTATCTGGACAGGCAGCACATGAAATTAAGTAAAACCTTTAAAAATGTTGTTTTGATTTAACATTATTACATATGTAGTTTCTCAGATTTCACTGAATTTCAAGAATGTTCCAGCATTTATTGAATACATATTTATGATTAAGGAGACTTTATCATTTAACCTTCTTGGTAATGTTGTGATCAGCTAGAATGCAATAACCACTCAGCATTTTTCAATGACTTTTCAAATGCAGTCATGCAAGACAGTGCGATAACACTTGCTAATCAAGATTCATGTATGCAAAACCACTAGCTTTCAGGAAGTTACTTGCACACATTGTGCATTACACCACACAGAAACCATCAAGGCATTCTGCACCAGCTTTGATGGGATGTGTTTCACGTCACAGTGGATTTTAGAATATAAATGGCAGATTTGGCAGAAATTTGGTGGATCTTGTGCACCGCTGCCATACATACAGACAAATTCTCAGTGAGAAACAACCAGTAGGCCCTACAACTCAAACAAGGACTTAAATCATTGATTCAGATTTCTGAATGGATTAAAACAATCTGAGATGTCCATTTATGACAAATGTGGAGTCAAAGCTTACCATTAAATCCAACTTTACTTTGCATTCTCGAGAAAAATACAAATACCTGTGTAAACACAAAGACAGGGTTTGCCCAGAAAATGGGGACAAAAAGGAAAAGGTGAATAGCTCTTCCTAAAATAATGACAAAAATGGAATTCCAAATTAATGTTAACAATAGGTATTAAACCAGGTGAAAGGTAAACCTTCCTCTGAAAGAGTGGCAAATGACTCCCTCATGAGAAAAAAAAAATGCTGTCTTGAGTAGATACTGATACATTAATTTCAAAAAAGCCTATAAACTGAATCCACATGGAAACTGCCTCTGAGAAGACCAAACGGATCTCACTGACAAGCACTTCAGATAGAATTCATACAGCATTCTAAGTTGTACATGCATGCTAACAGGAAAAGAGTTTAATAGCTTGACTCGCCATTTATCCCATATATTCATGTAGTTACAGTCTTATCATTTTGACTAATCCATCTGTCAACTTAGTAACTTTTCACTGCAAATTTGTTTTTGCACTCTATTAAATATTTACACAAAACCTATACTATACTAGCTTAATGTCCCATGCATGACTTGTTTGTTATTTACTGTGCAACTGTGACCAGTTTTATAGTTAAGAAAATCCTTATGTCACTAAGTCCCTGAACAATTTACGAAATGATGGTCTGGCAAGTCACTGGTATGTCTGCACTTGGCCAAACAGGATTACATTCAAAGATACCCACATCAATGATATTTAAGGTTTGCTCCTGGAACAGCGATCCTGGTATTACTAGATACATACAAAGCTGACCGGCAATATGGTTATGATTCTGAAAATGGCACCCAGGTGTTTTCTATGAATTGGAAATGAAAGATACGTGTTGGAAACAGAAACCTCTTGATGACCCCCCCCCCCCCCAACCAACAGAAAAAAAAAAATCAAGTGAAAACTCTGTTTATGCAGCCCGAGTGGAGGAGAAAACAGTCACCTATGACACAAGTAGGCAAAGTACAAAAAGCTTCCTTTGAAATTCACCCATGACTTCCCTCTCCTTGAGCAGAGTAAACTAAACAAATATGAGAGCTGAGAGCAAGACCAAAGATTTTCTTTTTAATGTATAATATCCATGTCACCCCCTGCATTTCTGAATCCTTACTCTCGCTGCTGTGGCCAGGATGCACACTCTGGTTTCATACGGGACTGGGAAATCCAACACTCCTTGTCATCTCTTGGTCACGCCTCTTCTCCCTTCCCCGGGATGAATTTGAAGAAAGAAAACACACAGACATACACATACAGACACACACATGCAAGAACACAAACACACACACACACACATGCACACACATTATTACATATTTATATAAACTTCTTTGCCCCTTCTCTTTTTTCATCTGTTCATTCAAGCTTGAGTAAACTTGGCAAACAAATATTGCGCTTAGAAAATCAGTGCCTCTTTCTTGCCCTCTCATTACCGGATCGCTGGAAATACACGCACCTCTCCGTATGAAATCAGATCACCTAGGAGGTTCATATCAAAACACTGGTCCACTTTTCACTATTCTCCTCTTTTTTCCATCCAATCTCTTCCTTGAATATGAAATAGCTGGTGGAGGGGGAAGTTTCTTGCTTAAGAAATTCATTTAGACATTGTTAAAAACTCACTTAGGGTGTTTGGTTGCATGCATCTGCTGGCATGGTAAGATAAGAGACTGGGTGCGAAAAGTGTTTTTCCTTGGTACACCATAGCTGGTGGAAATGGGGACTCCTAGTGAAGCAGACAAGGGGCCTGGGATTTATGGATTCTAGTTCTGTGTTCTCCTAGCACATCAGCCTAGCCCCGGAAGCTGAAGGTATGGGTCCGTTGCCCTGCCATGACATGTCTAATGTCCTATTACAGATAGCTGGCCTCTTGTCTTTCTGGAGAATAGCCAACAATCCATATGAACAGAACTTTGAGCAAATTCACAGGGAAGTGTCTGTCTGATTGCCTGTCTTATTTTTATTGTTTCCATCAGCACTATTTCTAATTAATATTCATATGATTGAACAGTACTTCCATTATCATTATAATTGTATCATAACTATTACTAGTAGTATAATGATTATCATCAAATATACTTTATTACTTATTAAGCTTGTAACCACTGTCAGTTTTCATATTCCATTTTATTCAGGCAGCTTTCTTTCTACTGGCATTGCCCAAAGTTTAACTAGTAAGAAAGCACATGTTCACAACAAAACTATTTAAAGAAGACTCAAGCTGTCTCCCTAACCTGCCATCTTTTGGCAATCTGGATAAATATAAAGTGCAAAATATTGACAAAAGAAATAGATAGATATAATTTTGGTTAATGATTCAGCAACTAGAATAATGTACCCTATCAACTTGAAAGCTGTTATCACTGGAGTGTTACAAAACACAGTATTTTGATGAAAAGGATACAAGACATTACCACTGCCATTTTTTTTTTTTAAAGAAGGAAATTAGAAAAAAAAAATATATATGTGTACAATTCAATGTTTGGCTTGAGAGATGACTGCATCATAACACGATTTGATTTGCTTATGTGGTTGTAACATATATCATTATTTTGTGAAAACATGTGAGATGTTTCACAATCCCTTAACATTCTTATGTGATCTTAGATTTCACTAAAATTTATAATATTTTGTTTGCTTTAATGCTCCTTATCTATGGCAAACTGAAACAAGGGGTTAACTTGAACCATCATCACAACATCCAACTGTCCAGGCAAAAGCATTCATAGTTCAAACGACTTCTGATAATGTCAGATGACAGGCATATGGTGCCTATACTGGTTCTACAAGGAATACTATATCCTTTGATGTCTATTCTTTTCCAGGGATACATTCAGGTTATCTAAGTTACATCTAAGTTGTGTAATTGCTTATTTTTCTTTTACTGCTCTAACATGTCTGTTCATAATTTTATATTACATTGACTTCTTGTAATTATTCTATTTGGAAGAATTCATGTGATATTGAGAATAAAATCTGAATTTAATGGAAATCAATAGAATCATATCGATACAAATACGCAGACTCATTTATCAGAGTCAATGGTCAGTGCTCCATTTGCCAAAGGAATTTTCTTTTTTGTGTGATAATATGATGAGAATAAAGGCTACGATAAGTTACTTGCATCTTGTATCTTGTTGCTTGTGTGTGGTCTGTGTTGGATACTAGTTATGAAAAGCGGAGGTGAATATTGGAGAACAGCAACTGATAGACAGGCATGGCAACCTATGTATGGTTAATGCGTGTGGGGGGGGGGGGGGCAGGAAGAACAAGGCTGGCTACAAAAATACATGCAACAGCTAGGCATACCCATGGTAACAGGCATGACTCATCTAAATCAACCAGGAATACATCCTGCACAATAGTGAAACTTGCTCCTGCCAAAGGACATGAGAAAGTGAAAGACAAAGTGATTGAGAATATTTTCCACGTATGCAGTGCATTCATGTACATAAGAAAAAAAAAACTACAAATAAATTGTCCATGCAATTATTTCTATTTTTCCTAAACTTGCTTCAACATGCACCCAGTGTCACCATTCTGTGGGCTACATGTATATCACAACTGTTTGACTTACTGCAACCCATAACTAGCACAACTGCTTTGGGTAAAGTAAATAACAATGTCACAGTTGATTAGTAATAAGTCACAGGTAGTCATGCCACCTTTCCTACAGATTTCTTTTTTCTTTGTCTTTTTCAATGAGATACAAAAACTTGAATAAGGTGAAGTATTCATTACTTCCATCAGTTTCTTCATGCAACTACACTCTGATTAAGGCCACTGAAAATTCTGTTTGATCTCTTAGCTGCCCCACTTCACTGTCAGAGGAAGTACTTTCATACAAACATTATGAAAGTATATGTTGTAAAAAAAATAAATTAATACAAAGGCCATTTCCTCTGCTATTACTACACCAACTGTACCAAATGCTACTCAAAAGTACAATACTTTCTCTAACTTTGCAAGTACTTTACATGATACATGATATTTTGCAATGAGAATGCTCACCACAGAAAAAAAAATATCCGTATTTGTCATCTTATTTCTACTTCTACATATTGTGGGTCAACATGAAATGTACAGCTAGCTGGTCATGCTATCCTTACATCATGATCATAGTTAGACTATCATCTCTGGAACTCACCTCTTTTTGTTTTAACTGCACTTGATAAAACTGAAAAAAAAAGAAAAAAAGTAAAGCTCTGAGTTATACTTGTGCTACGTCAGAATGTCAAGGAAGACATTCTGCGGCCCAAGAGATTTATGATACCAAAGAAAAAAAAAATATTGTGACATAACTGCACAGAGATGCAAACGAAGTTCACCAATTCTTTCTTCAATCATCACATCACAATTGAAATCATGAATTCTGCTGGTGGTTATACAATGGTTATCTACTTTCTAGGGTGCTTATTGATCAATACGGATTGGTCCAATTCAAATTTCTGGCAATCTTTTATCAATTACAATGCATATATATATATATATATATATATATATATATATATATATATATATATAGGACAAAGGTTACATCTACAAGTGTTTTGCCTCCCCTCCCCCATGGGGAAGCCTATTTTATGACTAGGCTATAACTCACATGGACTTTGTAAGCTTGCTACCCATAATGTGGACATTAAACATCAAAGCAGTATCCCATCAAAATCACCTACAGGTAGGCCCTACAACATAATTCACAACACAATTAGATGGTTGTTGTCATTGTTTTTTCTATATTCATATCTGGTTCTGCAAAATATGTTCAGAAGCATACTAGATACTGGAAGACTGTACAAATGAATGCCAGGACATCTGCAGCATATCTCTGATAGTGGGACAAGTTAGTTTTGTTTTGTCTAGCATGGCAAGTGCATTATACTTTGTCAAAAATTTCATATCTACTGAGGATATAAGCTGCATACAGCAATGTAACAATTCACAGTATGTGAAATTGTACCCATTCCAGCAATGCAGCTATGGAAGTTGACAAGTGGCCCAAGCAAGTGAAAAGCATGCCATAGCAAATGATGAAATATTAACTTAAAATGACTCAATTCCCATTTTTCTAGCAGCTGGTATGGTATGAAAAAAATAAACATTGACCACTTGCTCAACCAACTTTTTTATGTGAAAGATACAAGTTTCCAGTACATAATATAATACACCCCCATAACCATTCATATACTTTACCAATGAAAATACCCAACATATAGAAAACTATTGCATAAATTCATAGGAACAACAGCAACAGACCAATAAACTTGTGCTACCAAAGTGGGCGTCTCGACAGACCAGTTTGGGTCACATAATCATAGTGTGGTCGCAGTGTAATCCTCATTTATTTTATGCATGTAATATCATCATTTTACATTTTTTTCCAAAGATATTCAACACTATCTGGATGATTCCTGAGGATGACACACAAGATATCCTATGCTCAATTTCACAAGAAAGTTGTCTGTTGCTTTGACTTATGTCACATTTTGCCACTGTTTCAATTCACTTATCACAGATAAAGGTGCATCACTTAAACCATCTTTGTAGTACAGTGCTTGCCAGATATTATTTGGAACTGCTTTAGAAGGAACAGTGAAAAAAAAAATCATTGTAGCAAACTCTTTAAGTGTTAACTCCATTGCTTAATCCTAACCACAAACCACTTAATAAGGATATATATCTTGGCTGAAGCACTTCGATAAATTAAATAAATTCTTGTCTGAAAATTACAACAAAATTCTCAAAAATTATCACAAGATTTCACTTCCTTACAGGAAAGGTCATTCTTTAACCAATCCCGGATAGATTGTACTGATTACAGTCTAAACAATTGGTTTTAGGCAGTAGGATGTAGTGCAGGGGGTCATGTTGAGCGTCGTCAGCTTCTACTCATACATGCACTTACCCCTACTTCAGTAAGAATATGGAGTCACTTTCCCTACATGCGGTTCACCCTCTCCTTCTGTTTGCATGTGAATGTTGTGTGCATATGTGTGAACACGTGTGTGTGTGTGTGACAGACAGAGCAAGAAGGAAATATGATTGAAAATAGAATATGAGAGAAATATGTTCATCACTAAGTGTCATGGTGTAAAAGCCATCACTTGCATGATGTAAGGGAAACACACTTTAGTTAGCAATGCTGTTTATTTCTTGGCACTGGCAGGATCGGAGGCACTGTGACTTTATGTACTGTAGGCCTACTGTAAACTCCAAACATGGGCTACTTTGCAGATCAAAAGATTGAAGATTTGTTGCAGAGATGCACTGCCTCAAACCATGAGTGTGCTCTGTCATTATTTTTATCATCATTGTTTTGTTTCTGAGTGCCGTAGCACAAGTGTGCTTTTTGCCACAGATATCTGAGAGTTTAATAACAGTGCATGGTTAGTGTAATGCCCTCACGCTGGGTTTCATGTGGTTAAGGGAAAGTCCGGCTTAAAAGGGGGGGGGGGGGGGGTTGTCTTCCAACCCATCCTGATTAAGTGGGGGGTACTGTATGAAAGCATACTACATAAAGTTTTGGCCGATTTTATCACTTTCTTTTTAATTCAGCTTGGTCCTTTGTACTGCTTGATTTACACCAGCCTCAAGTTTTTCCGGCCTTAAAGGGAAGGTAAACCCAAAGAGCAATGTGGATTGAGTGAAAGCAGCAACATTAGTAGAACACATCAGTGAAAGTTTGAGAAAAATCGGACAATCGATGCAAAAGTTATGAATTTTTAAAGTTTTGGTGTTGGAACCGCTGGATGAGGAGACTACTAGAGGATATGACGTATGAGTGGACAACAATACAAAGAAAATATAAAGGATATTCAATAAAAATTCACTTTTCTAGAATTATGAAAGAGCAGTGGACCAACCGCTTTCAGAAAGCAGGGGGAATAATTGCTATTCTTAACATATGTCAATATCAAGTTGATGGAATTTGTAATTTTCATGAAAAATGGATTTTTGTAAAATTTTCTTTATATTTTCTTGATATTGTAGTCCACTCATACGTCATAACCTCTAGTAGTCTCCTCATCCAGCGGTTCCAACACCAAAACTTTAAAAATTCATAACTTTTGCATCGATTGTCTGATTTTCTTCAAACTTTCACTGATGTGTTCTACTAATGTTGCTGCTTTCACTCAATCCACATTGTTCTTGGGGTTTATCTTCCCTTTAAGATTTTCCACTGAAGGTGAAAAATAATATACCACCATTAACTGAACATGAAAAATGGTGTGCTTTGATAATGCCTACCCATACTTACATGGCTTCACCTCTGAGGACAGCTGTATGAGTTTTGCCAAGCCAGTCTTCTTTGTCAGGATCTCTAAGAAGATGTGAGTGTTGATTTGACCATCACATACTGTTTATCACTGACTGTTGAGCTGCCTCATCCCAAAGATATTTCTTCTCAAAAATTGTTACCATGGTGTGCTGTCTTCACTTGTAAACTACGAAACGCCCTAAAAAAACCCTCTCTACTTCTTTCCCTTTACATGACAGACACACAGACACACAAATACATACACACATACAAATGGAAATGCAATGGCGAGATATCCATTATTCAGTAAGTCTGGGGTTTGGAGTCAAGCTATCTGAGACGGGATCTGCTACAACGCAGCATCCAGGAAGCCTCCCCAGTCACTCAGCTGCCTACCAGAGAACCAGACCCTTCCTGCTTCCGGTGAAAAATAAGCCAGTTCAACTCTCTCTCTCTCTCCCTCTATCTCCCTTCCTCTTCCTTTCTCCCCCTCTGTATCTCTTTCTCTTTCTCCATTTTTTCCCCTTTCTCGTAAACGTTTGGAGGATGTCCTGGTTTCAAGCTGCACGCCTATTGATACCACTATCTAGTTTCTACAGACGGAAGAGATCCACTGGCTAACTGCTGCACGCCCCTCTGACGGCAGTCAGTTTCTTTCTTTTCAACACATCTTTTCTATCTCTATGACAGAGAAACACAGAAACACACACACACACACACACACACACACACACACTCACTCACAAGAAATGATTCCATTAATCCACACTGAATCCCATCTTTATTATCTCTATTCCACTTAAAGAGTAGTATTTCATTGATGCAAAGCAACTGATTTGTGGGGTAAAATATGGATATCTCTGTTTTGAGGTTTGTACATTTTTACAGTAACATTTTATTGTGATTCTTGAACACTCAAGTAGTATCACAGGGTATTATAAAGTAAATCATTATTGGTCTTTAATTTGTAGCAAGGCTACATAAATATTCTGCAGATAATTCCTATATATAGCATAAACTCATTTTGAATAAGTAACCTCCACTTGTAAAACCCAAAGTTATCCTGCAACAAATTAATCTAAATGTGCAATAAATGAAGAAAACAAGAATGAGATCATGCTCTATGCATGCAGAAATACAATGTATGTTCTATGGAACCAAGCAAGAGGTTGAGACACACAGCTTTATTTGTGCTGTTAGAGAAAAGTGAATGTTTTCTGTTCTTTTTGAAAGCTTTGAATTTCACAAAGACAAGCAGTCTACATTTATATAAATGTCTATCTCATATAATGATTTGTATGTGCCCTTATTCATTGAAAATCAAAGTTAGACAACAGTAGTAATGCCTATTAACCCGTTGAGGATGAGTCCCAAGTATACTTGGACAGGTGTCTATGGGAAATGCATGTTGTAGCAAAATCAAACTGTCCTCAATGAATCAAACTGTCCTCAATGGGTTAAAGACGTAATTACCCCCTAAGTGAGTGTATGTATGAAGGACATGGTTGTCTTACTTAACAATTAGCTGTATGATATCTTAACATCTTCAGTATCAGCATGTTTGACTTAGAAAAAAAAAATAAAACCTCAAATGCAGTGAAAAGCTATGGGATAAGATTGGCAACACTGCCAGTAAGGACACAGATTAAAGGGTGTGTATAGTTCTGGTCGAGGTGAGGATTTAGCTTTTAACGTTTTGCAAGATATTCAGAAACCACTCAATGAGATGTTAAAATGCATGCAATTATAAGGGATATCAAAAGTTTATTTTTGATGAAAATCGGTTTTGAAATGGCTGAGATATCCAAAAACAAGGTGAAACAAAGAGATACTAATAAAAGGCGTGGCCTGTTGCTTTTTATTATTATCACTTTTTTGGATATCTCAGCCATTTGAAAACCAATTTTCATCAAATAAACGTTGAATCCTTCTTAGAATTACATGCTCTTTCATATTTCATAAGAGGTTTCTCATTATCTCACTTAGGAATGTTCAAAACATGAATTCCCACCTCACCCAGTACTGTACAGTCCCTTTAACAAAAAACTGCATCATGGTGGTTGAAGAAAAAGAAAGAAATTAGTAAACTGTGGAATTAGGTTTACAATCCCTTTAGCTTTGGTAGTAAGATATAGGAAAGTTACCCACTGATCTATGCATAAAGAAATGAGAAATGAGAACTGATATTCAAAACTGCCACATTTTTGGTGAACAAAGAGAAAGCTATAATTCAAACTTTCAATTAACTGAGAAGTATAATCAGATCAACTCAATTATCAATGGTTGATATGTGAGAACACAAACAGCAAAGTTGTGGCCAGGTATGCCCTGAGGTATGCCCAAAGGAGAATGTAGAGTGTAAGATGTTCAAAAACTGATTTGACTCCTTGTGTTTACCTGAGCATTTTAGTGCTAAGATAGTTTGTTTATTCTTTGTTTCCACACAATTTATGTTTTGAAAGAGGCTAGTTCAACAGCATGATTGTAATGTACTTTCCTCTTAAAATCATGGTGTCTCAAAATATCATCTACTTCATCGGACATAATTTTAAATCCTAAAGAAACTGGAAGATGTCTGTGGTATCTTGGGGGGGGGGATGGAGTGAAATCAAAATAATATCATCAGTCACTACAAATATCACAGGCAAGTGGGACTGAAATTAAACATGCTCTGCTGTTTCTGTGAACGAATCCACCTTGAAATCAAGGACAGCCACACTGGAACTTTGTCTGAAGCTAAAGCGATAAGAAAATGCAACAGATACTGGTAAGTCACATTAAAGAGATATCAAATGTTGATAAAGAAATGGAACAGTCTGCATGTATGAACCCAGCCAGCATCGTGTGGTATGGGCATAGTTGTCAGAGTTAGCAACATACAGTAACCAAGGCTACCTGCTCACAAATAAGGAAATGGTCAAAATTCAATACCACCTTGAATCCACCTTGAAGTCAAGGATAGGACGACTAGAACTTTGTTTGAAGCTAAAGCGATAAGAAAATGCAAGAGATACTGGTAAGTCACATTAAATATATATCAAACGTTGATAAAGAAATGGAGTCTGCATAAATACATGTACAAACCTAGTCTGCATTATGTGTGGTATCCATGGGCATTTGTAGAAGTTGGCAATATAACCATGGTTACCTGCTCACAAATAAGTAAATGGTAAAAATTTGTTATGAGTGCACTGCACATTTCTTTTCTTGTATAAATACAACTTATCTAGAATACTCTTTTAATCCTAAGATCCTAACACTGCAGTTTATAGTTTTTGCAGAAAATTCTCTGCATCTGGGGAAAAAAAGACAAAAACAAACAATGTGTAATAGAATCGTCCCATGCTTCGATCACTGATCTCTTCTTACTGGTAAATTTATCACTATATGAACTCTGTCATCCCATCATTTTGTCTTGAAAGGATATTTTGACATCAACTTGTATAAACAGTGTGAGACTTGATTATATATCTAATACTTCCCACAGGACAAATGCTAGCAGCAAAGGTAGACCATAACATAAAACAAATTGTGTTAGGGATGGCTCTCAGACTTACGAAGAACTAATTTGCAAGTTTACATGTTCATGTAAAAGTTTCATGTTTATCAAGTACCGGGTAATTATTTAATGCAAATTTATATCATATATCTCAAAAGCACATTTATATAAATCTGGCTTGACCAGTGACAGTTCAGAGGTGTTTACTAAACATGTTATGCTCAATTCAAAGTGTATTTTCATGATATCTATGGGATGACTTCTAATACATGAATGCATGAATATGGAGCTCAGCATGATCTTGTTTCAACTTTGCCACATTACTTGTATGTAGATCCCTACTCTCCAATGTAATCATATAACATACAGAGTTGCTTGATTACAAATGACAGGTCATGGGGTGTGGCATGAAAAGTCATATGCAGAATGCTGTTGGCTAGACGACTGATTTTTGTGTCAGAATGCCACACACAATGCACATTTCAAAGCATTCTCCTGAAACATAATCTTAAAAACAAGCTCTTTTGTAAGTGTGAAACCCCTCTACGAAGGGTAGAAACATGTCCTCCCATGCCTTGGCATCCCCTCCTTCAAGAGCCTGTAATACAAGCTTTATCTTGATAAAGCAGGCATTTGGTTTCAGTAATTGTTTCAACAAAGTCCCTCTCATTTGCTTCATTTCTGCTTTCTGCTTGTCTCAATGCATTTCAACAACGGCATTGACATTCACATAATTCCATGAGAAATAAGATCAGTAGTCATGGGTGCATGCATCTTAATCCTGATACTCAATGTGACCCCCTCCACCCCCCCCCCCCCCCCAGGGAAGCATCCCCCTTTATAATTAATCACACAATAATCTTCTAATAACTAAAACCAGGCTGCCAACATTCTTGACATGAAACATCATGGTAAGAATGAGGAGAATGTGTGTATTAAATGTATCTCAATAGACTAAACTAAATCACAAATCAGGGAGACTTTTATATTGTATTGTTGATGGGACATCATGCAACATTTCACATCCTCACAATAAACTCATTAATTTCAGCAATTTTACTTCCTGCAGCACCCACTCATTCAAAACTGATAGATGTTGCATTCTAACATCATTTTTTTCACACTTTTTGTATAAACATGATGCACTGACACATTTTGGAAGTATTTTGTACCACACATTCCTATTTCATGGTAAAAATTTCATGGTAATAATCTTGATCTTCCCAGGTTTCAAAGTTCTGCTTATACATCTTATATCCAACAGTTGCTTTCTGAAGCTAACATGCGATTAAATTCACAGTAACCATTGCACTTTCACCTTAGCTCTTGACTTTACCAACACAGATAAACTTTTCAAGCCATCCTCATTGTCTAATAAACTTCAAGATGCTCTGTATTGTGTATTGAAAGTGCACTCCATGTCCCTATTGCTGGAGCCAAATCTTGAAAAATTGGGGAAGCTATCTCAGGTTATCTAATCATCACTCAAGTCTGAACTGAGACAAGAGTAGAGAGAGACATTGAGGATACATCTCATGACAGTACCCAGATAATACCTTCTCCCATTCCGTGGAGGTCTCCCACAATATGTGCTGTCCTAACTGTGTGCTGTCCCCTTTTTTTTTCAAAATCATGTCACCTTTTTAATGTAAGTACAGTGATAACATGGAAAATTCAAGCTCATATAACAGGTTGCTCCCTCCATTTTGGTAATGACTCCTGCAAAGTCTTATAAATACTTGTAATTCATTACAATGATGACAGTCAACTTTCCGGTATAAACATAAGTAAAATATTTGAATTTGTCAGACCAACATCTTTTTTTTTAATAATGTCAATGTCCCCTCCCCCCCCCCCAAAAAAAAAAAAAATAGATAAATAAATAAATAATAATAATAATGATAATAAAACATGAAAATTATTATATCACATAAGAAGTGCTTCTAATAATTGCAAATTTCTGCATTTTATGTTACAGCCAACCAAAAGTTTTCACAGACTAGTAAAATAATTTGGTTAGAGGCTATGTGAGGAAATAAAAATATTACCAAGTTCCCTCATTTCAAGCAAAGTGATATTCTAATCTCAGAGCAAATTACACCAATCTTCTATCGTTAATTATGAAATGTTGGTCAACAGACTTTCTATAAGGTCGTTTAGTGAATCTGCAGAGGACTGAACTATTCCAGTTTAGATAAATAGAAATCCTAAAAAAAATTTAAAATGTAAAAAATGTAAGGCTAATTTCAGAATAGAAAAGGCAAAAACAATTTATATTTCCTTACAATATACCAATGACAGTGATTAACACTTCGTAAAATCTTTACAAATATTTCAGGTTCTGTCTGCATCGCTCCAGATACATCACATTACACATCTAAATCTAGATGATTTCAATATTCCTGAAGGCAGACCTTCTTTCTGTATTTGCCAAATTTCCTTAACTTTTTCATTGTAGTATGTAGTTTTGGTTAGTTGCTTGTAAATTCCATTTATTTACACAAGGAATCTGTAAGAAAATCTTACTACATATATATATAACATGTATACCACTACTTTAGTTACTAGTGGGTGTAAATCATGTCTTTGGATAGGACATAAGGTATTTTATCTTCTGGTCTCTGTGTCTCTTCTTTGTGGCTGAGGATGTGTGCTTGTATGGCAAGGTTTGGTAAAAGAATACAATATCTCACTACCTCACGACTTGCACTGCAGGAGAGATAGTAGAAGGGGAAGGTAGCTTAAGACAACCCAAGCCAAGAGTTCACATACACCCTCTCTGACTTCAATATGGCCGTCCCTTCCTCTAAACTCGTGACACTGGCTGTTGCCAGCATGGACGAGCACAATCCAGGAAGGGATTTCTGCTACTTCCTCCCCAGATTTCGGGGCCATATTTCCTTTTGCAAACACGCATGCACAACAATGGAAAAAAATATGCTCTTGGCACGGCATGCACGTAAACCCATCTCTTGTCCCCCGGTAGAAGTGGCCTTCCATCAGTTTCTATTTTCATTGAGAATACACACACGAACAACAACGCACACATACGAAACACACACCCATCTGAGATTCAATGTTGTTATCTTGCTGATAACAATGCACCATTAAGATCCTTGTGCCCCAGTCCTAGACCAGGAAATACAGCACAGTTCAGAGGGCCATCGCGTTGGCATGTGGGGATCAGTAGGAGCGGATGTGGTCCCTTCCTCTTTGCCTCGGTCCCTTAACCCATCCCAGTCCGACCTTGCATCACACCACAGTTTTTCCAACAACCCTATTCCAATTCAGTCAGCTCGATAAGGGGATATGTGTAGGTGTGCACTGGGAATGGTGCCTGTGTGCCTCCCAGTGAATCCCAGCAGTGTCTATGCTTGTTGTAGGTTATTGACCAAACTATGTATGTTTTAGGATTGTGGGATTAAAAAGAACAGATGTTAAATGAAAACCTCATTGTTATATCTCCATTTTGTCTCCACCATATTATGACTATGTTATTCACATATAATCATTAGACAGTCTGCATCACAGAGCAACTGATGACTGAACAAGAAAATGTCTGATCAAATACATCTTTCACTTTCACATTCTGAGATATGTGATACAGCTTTATTGTAAAAGAAAAATAACAAATGTTGCTATCCTTTAAGGTGACTTCTTTTGAACATGTGTAGAAGAATGGCAGAAAAGTCACTTTGATCACTGACAAAAACTAGGTACTCCTCTTACTCCTCATTCTTTCTTCAATATTTGCAGAGTTACAGGTGGTTATAGTCATCTTGTCCAACATGCTTTCAATAGCTTGTTATATGAACAATTTACAGGGTGGTTCACAACTTGAGGTTTAGCATGTTTCATGGAAAAAACAAAAAATCTTGATATTATGTTTGAATGTATGTGCACATAGCCCACACCATGAGTGTGAAGTGCTAGGTCCCTTTAATACTGGCATGGTCAAGTTACTTGGTTCTAGATGCTTTCTGCATGATGCTACCTCTACCCTATTCTACCGGTATTATAGGCCTATTTCTTACTTTTTGTTTTTCACTTATGGAAATATCTTAACATGTTTACAGAAATGTCAGACTCATTAACAAGTTCTTAAATTCAGCGTGTTGTAAATTTTGGCACAGTGCTTAGAATGTTGTGCATCTCATAGGATATTGCACAAAAAATATTTGCATGTCACCGCAGCACTGTGACACCCCTGTGGACCACCTTGAGCTTGCATATTATTGAGCCAATCAGAAATTATCTGAAGCCAACATCTCCTTAATTAACTCACTCCTTTCTGGAGCTTCTGGCCATCCTGTATGCTACCAAGTAGAGTGAAAATGGAAACTGACTTCAAATTTTCAAACAGATGATATGAAGGCCAGGATAGCTACATTGTAGGACCCTTTTTCTTCCAAGAAAAATGTCTCTGACATCCTCTTCATCAAAATGCATCTGTGCAGCCTTGTTCTCATTCCAACAGCAATAGCAATAGCATGAATCGGATACGTGTGGTGAGGTCATGCTTGAAAATATATATACACGTCACACAGGAACAAAGCTTGACTGGGTGTCCATTTACTATAGGTCTAACCAAACACAGTAATGTCTCTCTCTCTCTTTCTCTCTCTCTCTCTCTCAATCTTTTCTCTCTATCTACTTGTAGTTTGCTACCTAGCCCTAGCTATATGTATGTTCATACACATACACACGTACATGCACACAGACAGACAGACAGACACACAGACACACATGCACAGACATGCACATATATCTACATTATGAATATACTGTACCCGTATATATCTTTATGCTCTGATAACATTGTTATCAACTGAAATAATCTACTATTCGACCACAGCAAAATATTTGACTGCAGTGAACCAAGAAAATGTCAATATGTCAGAGCAAGGACATGATACTATCTCTTTGGAGGTTAGTCACAAATACAAGAAGATTAATGACTGGGATTACTTAATACCATGTGGCCAATTACCTATTCTCACAACAAGAAAAAAAGTGTTTATGTATGTAATTCTTGCCTTCCTCTCAATTAAAAGCAGCTTTACTAGAGGTGGAAGTTTCTTTTTACTGATCACAAATTATCGAGGCTGCCAAAATGACTATCATTTAGTCTTTTCTTGAATTCTAGTGTGAAGTTTTATTTGTTAGATACTTATAGGAAGATCAGAAATTGCCACAAGAGTATTACATTAGATCAGGATCAGGACATCCAAATGGAGTCATATCCATCAAGATCCCTTGATCATGAATGGGGGGGGGGGGGGGTCAATCCTATCATGAACCCCTATCCCCCCCCCCCCCCACACACACACACACAAACACACAAACACACAAACACACCTCCAGCCATTCATTTCTTCCAGTCCATCTACCCCAGTCTAAAGAATGTTCTAATCATTCTAGGATGATCACTGTAATCTGCAGTCAGACATTCCTAATGTCTTCATTTTCTCTCAACACATCTCCAACTCTTTCTTTCTTTCTCATTCTCTCTTTCTGTTGTTGGTGGTATTTTTCTTTAAGGGCATGATTCAAGGATGAATATTTCTGCCTTTATCTTTGTCAATAAATTCACATACAAGAAGAAATTTTCACAAAAAGAAAAGATTCAAAATAAAGCAATTAAACATTCTGGATCTGGCATGGGGAGCAGTCTGCTTGTATATTCAAGGCTGAGACAGAGAGAACACCATTTTGTACACCCCCTTTTATATTACAGGTGCTCAACCACCATGAGATAAAGGACAAAGGCTTTGGGGATGCATAGAACAAAGTAAACCAGCCAAGTTATTGTGAAAGCCACCCATAGATTTCCTTCTCCCCCCATTTCTATTCACCTCCAATGTCAAAGAGTTCTACACACTAATGCACTGTATTATAGAAGACATCAAGCAGGAGTATTCCCTCGACATTGCTTATAAAGTTGTTCTAGCATTCACTGATGTCTACAAACTATCATGATCTCATTAGTAACAATCATCATATTGTTAGTTGCAGCAGGTAGTCATTTAACACAACATCTCTGTGGACTTCTTGTCTACTCAAATAATTCAGTCATAACCATAAGAGAAGTATATGAAATGGCAGGTAAGAAATGTTTCATCAACTGTATTCCAACTAACAATCCATTCATATACGCTGTGATGCAACAAGCAGGGGCGGATCCAGGAATTCCGTAAAGGGGAGGCGCCTTACCAAAATTAAAGGGGGGCACACATGCCGCCCCCATTTTTTCTTTTTATTTCTGTTGTTTTAACCAAAATAAAGAGGGGGCGCGCACCTGGTGTGCCCCCATCTTGATCCGCCACTGACAAGTGCACAACTTTGGTACAATGCATAACAAGACATCTGATCAAAATGCGATGCTGATGACCAAGACTTGAACTCAAGACTTAACTTTTTTTTTTTTATATTAGTACAGTGTACCTTGATAGGCACAATGGCACTTTACTCATATGACTACAGGTAGCATGGCACTTATGACAAGGGTAAAAATAGACACAATGTTATTATGGCTCATGTCAGTCACTTCTAGCCATCTGCTATTCCTTTCTACAGAAATGTAGTTTTGACCATGATTTTCTTTGTTTTCCCACAGTCACGGAAGGGAGTATTATGATTGATTGGTAAGCAATGGCATTTGTTTTCTGCAAGCTGGCCACATTTAAATTGTTATCACATTGTGTCATCAAAATTTTGTTTCAACAGGATATGTGCCTCTAAAAAGAGTTTCTCCCACAGAGAAAGTTGATGGGATTATACAGGTTGTTGTATACATAAGAGTAGCATAGCTGTGAAAATTTCAGCAGAACTGGATCATTCATATTGGAGCCATACTGAATGAATTTGATATTCGCCCAAAGCTTATTTCAAAATAGTAATCTTGATGACATAGCTATAATTTGAATGACTACTGTCACAAGTGGCTTTGATAATGCTAAAGGACATCATCTTGCATCATATTCAGTAGGTTGTCAATTTCTTCATTTAATTCAAATTTCTCTCAAATCCCCAGAGCTCTCTTTTCATTATTGTTATAAAAGAAAAAAGAAAACTTCAATTTCTTCAGCAGATCTCACTTTAATAGGTCACTTTTTCTAGTTTAAGACAAGTACCTTGGCCTTTGCTCTTTGTAACTTACTATT
Organism: Diadema setosum; assembly: GCF_964275005.1. Taxonomy (NCBI): domain Eukaryota; kingdom Metazoa; phylum Echinodermata; class Echinoidea; order Diadematoida; family Diadematidae; genus Diadema; species Diadema setosum. Next base: position 30,147,648 of record NC_092688.1, on the reverse strand, counting down.
ATCACGCCACACAAATGCATCCACATTCTGTGAAGTAAACTACTTGAAAATTTGAGGATTAAAAACATGTAGAGCACTGCTTTAAGGAAACAGAGGATTGTCCCTTATCACAAAGTCTCTTAATTCAGGAGGCATACACTGTTGGACTGGCAAATAGTTACTCAATAACCAGCATCAAATTCAAATCCAGGAAGGGGTAAATCTATAAGGAACACTCTAAGAAGAGGGCATGGACTACTGCAGATATCTATTTTCATAGATCCACGGAGTACTTGACCTTTGGTTAGAATGACCCATATGATGCGATTACAATAAGTCTTGAAAACTCCCCCTTGGGCCACAAATGCATATTCAAGCGGCATTGCTGAAGAACACATTCTGAAAATAATATTTCTCTGTAGACTTAATGTGCCTCTCACCTACCTATACTCTTACAGCACTAGAATGGTTGGTGAAATGGGAATTGATGTTCTCTGATCACTCTGGGATAAAAAGATTGCCCAAGAACCATCATTACAAAAGATATGCCAAGGAATCAAATAACTAAAACATTGTCCAGTATGTAGTAGGGCAACACAGATTACCATAGACTAGCCTTGAAAATCTACAGACTTTGTAGATGATAATCATGAAGGGATTAAGACCATGTGCAGTAAAACTGAGTCATTCAAAAAAAAACATCTGGGACAGGATCTATTTTTTCAGAAAAATTTTGGCAACATCTAGATTGGTGGTGTGGATAGCTTGGGAGTTCCCTTTTGTACACTGTGTGATGGCTGGTAACAGTTTTACTTTTGTTTTACTATCATCACTGTTATTGTGGTAAATGAGCTATATGCTAACTTAGGTGTAAATCATACAGTGCATGCAGCCAGTTATCAAGTGACATCATTTCATCACAAAATTTGTTCTTTTGCCTACATGTACTGGTCTTTAAATGACAAAAGACTTATATCATAGTTGCTTTACATGTCAGAAAAGTTGTTATCTTAGAAGTACAGATTAAAAAGAAAACAATAACTTTTTAAAATAATTAAAATATGCTGGAAATTTTACATTCAGGGCAATAAGTGTCTTTGACATCTATTTATAGCTCAATAGAAAATGATGTAGACACTACAGAATAATAGTGGTCAATGATGATAAACAGCAGGCTAAAATCTTCTACAGTACATTTTTCACAGACATTACATCACATGAGAAAGCTGTAAACATCTCTTTAGTTTATTGTTGTTCTCTTACATTTTCCTTAACTTTCCAGCAGGGTGCACTTCACCCTTTAATCAAAGAAAGGGGGATGTGTTGCTGTAGTTTTATGACCTCTGGTTACTGAGTAACTAGGGGGCAGGGGCTAGGGCAAACAGAAGAGGGGGTTGGGTCGCACCCAGACCCACTGGCACTGGATGATCTGGGAACAACAGGTTATCCATCAAACCCTGTGATGACAAAGATTAATCGCTCATTGCGCACTACATCCCTAAATCCTTCTCATCACGTTGTCTTCAGAATACTTGGATCTATCTGTGCAACTTCTTCATATTTCTTCTCATCTCATTCTCATTTCTTCTCATCATGTTCTCTTCAGAATACTGGTACTCACATCTATGTGTGTAACTCCATCATATTTCACCTTGATACTGCAAACTTACTAAAATGGCCTTTAAATTCACAGACATCCAACCTCGCTTTGTGAGACAACAGACAATCTTTATTCTTTCAGTTACTACCACGATAATGAACATCTTTTGTACTATCCTACCTCTGTTAAATCTGCTAGTTCACTCTACAGATCTGCTGAAAAAAAATAAAAAATAAATGAATAAAAATATGAAAACACATCTTTCTCCATAATCACATTCATACATCTATCACCCTCTAGTATGCAGACTTTATATTGAAATACTGTGTTCTTGTCATACAATGTAGAGTACCTCTAAGTGCATGATAATGATAATGACAAGAAATATAATATCTATAATCATACTACTTCTACTACTACTTTTGATAATAATAATAATAAAAAAAATAATAATAACAAAAATGATAATGACAATAATAATAATAATAATGATAATAATAATAATAATAATAATAATAATAATAATAATAATAATAATAATAATAATAATAATAATAATAATAATAATAATGACAATAATAATAGTAATAATAATAATAATAATAATATGTTTGATTTAAAAAAATGAGTTATGCATATTTTACGGACTGACACAAAGGTGAAAAACACTGAAAATATGCCAGATATCTTTTATTATTTTCATACAATTGTACTGATTCAAACTGCCAGCAAAGTGCATGCTACATTGCTCCATGCTCTCTACGATGATGATCTCAGTTCCATGATCCTCCTGCACCCTGTACAAGGCCCAAGTTGTATCTTGATCTAAACTTTAGATCATTCACAAGCAAATGCAACAAATCTCTTACAAATACACCAACTGTTACTCAAACTTGGAATTTGTCCATGGTTTAAATCAGTGCATAATGTGATGGGCTTTCATCATTATGATGATATGCTTTGATCACTAATAATTCATGCACAGACATGCATACTTCTCAAAGCAAATATATATTTCATCTTACTATTCATTTCAATATGCAATAAAATCAGCAAATGCTAACAAACTGCCAAGGGCCACTCAAGATATCTGTATAGAAGTGAGTGTCTTGTTATAGTAGCCCAATTTTTTTAACACAAAATTACCAATATCTTAACTGATTTTCAAATTCACCCAGATGAGAAACAAGCTTAGCAGATTTGTATTGTCCTATATTTAGATACTCATTTACTTTGGAGACTTTGGACCAACAAGATTATCCTACTCTTATTTTTTTTTTTCTCAACAGTGTGCACATGTATACCCTAGACAGGTAAAACACACAAACACAAACTTATATGAACATACACATCATCATCACAACATAACTTGGAGAGCCCTACCAGTACACTTCAAAAAATACATTTGCTGTGCATGCTTCTTAAATACTTACATAATTTGAAACATATATCACATTATACAACACAGATAACTTTGTAATGGAAAGCGTTTATCCATGTTTTGTTATGTAACATTAAAAACTTTTGCTTGTTCTCTTTAAGTTTTTTCTTTCAGCTTTAGAAAGTGACTGATTTGTGATGGAGAGTAGATCTTACCCTTGTTGTCTGAAAGGACAAGTGTACCATGACTTAAAAAGTAGGTTATAAGTCTCACATGGACATCCAAAGTCACAAACTCTTAAAAACCTATTTGCACTTCTTTGATCAAATACTACATTAACCTGTTGAGGACGAGTCCCAAGTATACTCGGGCAGTTGTCTACGGGAAATGCGTGTTGTTGCAAAATCAGTCCGTTTTCAATGGGTTAACACACCGCACCAAGACAGGAAATCCTACATTTCACACCAGAAAACACTAAAGCAAGCTTATGGCTTCCTACATGGTAAACCTTTAGTAAAGAATTACATTGCAAATTTTGCCTAGCTGTATGACATTAAATTTCATAATAGACACCAGCATATTAATATATAATACCATTCTAGGTACCTCAATTGTAACTGCAGCCATACAGGGTGCTACATAAGCACTTGCCAAATTGCCCAGGGCAAGTGAAAGTCAAAATTGGGCAAGTGTTTTTGAACAATGAGGACAAATGCTTGCCCGAATCGGGCAAGTAAAAAGTTTTGAAGCCACCTTTTTTTCACCTTCATGATTATTTCCCCCAACAAACCCACAAAGTCCACCATACAGAAGCCCAATGATAATGGCTTTTAATCACCCCACCTTTGTTACTCCATTGTGTTTTAAGCGGTCTGCATGCGAATCATTGTGTGCTGTTTATTCAAATGATTGTGATTTATTAAGCCCTTGAGTTACACATGATTTTCTGTATTATTTCCCTATATTTTGGACTTTCTTTTCGGGCAAGTAAAATCAATATTCGGGCAAGTGTTTTGCAGCAAATTTGAAAATTTGCTTGCCCGACTGGGCAAGTGGTAAAATAAAGTTAAGGAGCACCCTGCCATGTATCCCCTCCCGTTTCTTTGATTTTAGAAAGAAACTGCAGTGATTAAAATTTACAAATGGTAAACAAATATTTTACAAAGAAAAACAAATAAAATCTGCCGTGAAAGAGAGAATGGGAGTCACTCCTTGGGAAAATGTCACAAAAGTCAATGAAGAAGGGTGTGACCTGACAGCAGCCTCCCCAATCCAACCCCCTGACTCCAGCACCCTTTGTTAGCCCTGGTCTGTGATCCACGGATGACTGGACATCCTTGTCCCTACCATGCAACCGTGTTTGTCCCAGTTCTGATTATATTTGTGAAAATCACATTCCTTTTGTTAAGGGGGAAATACTCCAGAGAGCGTTTGTTCCCAGAGAGACTCCCTCTCCCTCCCCCACCCCCCCCCCCCCCCCGCCCCCCTTCTCTCTCTCTCTCTCTCTGGGTGTACTCAGACCTCACCACTCCATGTTTTAAATACTGTATAACAAGGAATGTTCACTTGCATTTTAATTTTGCGAATTTCGCGAGAGCCGGGTTTCACGAAATTACAATGCAAGCTAAAGATCTTGTTTACACTATATGCATTGAATGTTCGAGGCAACTCGCGAAATTTCATGCTGCGAATTAAGGCCGTTGGCTCCCATTCACAAAAACTTCATGCCAAAAAATTGTGTTTTTGAACAAAATCATGGTATGTTTCACAGCGGAAGAAGGGAAACCCACATGACACACAACAAAAGTTCAAGTTTTTTTCAAGATTTTATTGTTAGATTTAGGAAAATTTCATAGGAGTTCACACTGCATGAATTTTTTGCCAATTCAACTTCATTGTTCTGTCTTTTCATTCTAATTCATGGTAAAAGGGATGGTCATTGAGAAATGGAACAAGAGAATGTTTCAACCTTTATTACCTATAACAAGGTTTCAGGTAAATACCTATAATAACATTAAAACAAAAGTGAACTTTTCTGAGGAACTATGCTTTACTCTCAATCTCTGACTGTGGAAAGCATTTTGAATGTGGATATAGTGGATGGAGAAAATTATATGACTGGAAGTAACTAACAAATATGCCAAATTTAGTCCTGATAAAAATAGAAATTGATTATAAATCCCACAAGTTTTGACAACTTTGAAAGAAATGATATTAATGTTACAAGGAAATCTAAACATTCGTACAGATTTCTGGACAGTTACTATTCAGTCATTCTGCATTCAAATAAAATTAGGGTTACTCTTCAAGAAAACATCATCAGTCATATATTTTTCTATGTGATCACAGAAGAGACAATAAGTATCATATGTTTTCAGAAGTATATACTTTTTTCATTCTTTTTATATTGGTGGTAGCAGTTGTTTTCCAAAATTTGGACCTGCAGACATGGGCTGTACAACTTTTACAACTGAGCAAGGGTAAATGTTCCTGAATCATTAATTTTGAACCATAAATATACACACACACACACACACACACACACACTTCGTGGGCTTGAACAGGAACTGTGGGGTTAACCTTGACCCGACCTGTGTGATACCAGTTGTGACTTGACTAGACACAGCTATTGTCTGCCAAAATGCCTGTTTTGCTCTTCACCCTTGGTGGCGTTCTGTGTCCTTGGCCTTCACAGCTGATTTCCCCTTACAACAATTCTATAGTCCCTTTTTTCTTTTCTTTTTTGGTTCAATTTCTTTCATCTCTTCTCTAACCTTCAAATAGGCTATGATACTACTTAACTCATAATGTTTGAACAAGTGGAAACACCATGCAAGAATAATTATCATAACAATAATAATACTGAGCATAAAGGCTGTTCATTGGTTATGAGTAAATCTCAGAGCTTACAACCTTACCAGTCTACCATTCGTAACATTTTCCCCTCATTCAACAACACACACAAAAGAAGAAAGGGGCATAGTGCATTAGATCTGTTTCTTCAGTCACTTTGGGCAATTCAGAACAAGTGTATACACACACTACACAAGAAAAAAAAATTACTCATGTAAGTGCCAGTCTTCACATCTATTTTGATATCAGATACATGATTTTGTATTGATAAATGTTGCAAGAATAGCATTAGTATTGATCTGGGCTAAACAATGAGAACAAAAATAAAAAAATTGTCATCACATTCATTTTTCTTCTTTTTCTGTTATCTGTAACTGGAATTAAAAAGGAAACTAGCATTGCTATAAGCTGACAAAGATGAAATCTTTCAGTTAAAAGGAAGCAAGTAGAACAGTGCTGCCATGTTTCTAGATATAGAAAACCAATGACATACAAAGCTTAAGTTAGAAACATGATAGCATTAGTTCCATTTCAAGCTGGAGGGTTAGACATTTCCTGCTTTTCCCAGAAATTGTTGGATCCCGCAAGAAATCTGTGTGGTTTTCGTTAATGAGCGAGCCAAAAGATTTCAGAGGGAGGTGGTAGAGTTAGTTCACTTGCAATGCAGTGACTCCATTCAAAATCTACTATGCAAAAGCTACCACAATGAAGGAGAATATCACAAAGACACTCGGCCATTTCTTATTACACGCAACAGGCTTGTGATGATTTATAAGTGAGATTTGAGCAAATGCACAGCAGCAGACCCAATCTGAGCACAATGTTCATTATTTTTAGCACATTTTGAAACAAAAATATTTATGCTCAGTTGACATGCAATGAGATTATATGTGTGGCAAATCATATTGCTTAAAACAGAGAGGCCCCTGGATATTTTGCCATATCTTTTGGATATAAAGAGGAACACTATCCCTTTAAGGAAAGTTACACATTTCACTTGCTGCCAAAAAAGCAGTCATGCCTGGGGATTTCCCCTATGATGTCAGTCCACAGTACTATTTTCAATTTGTCATCAGCAATGTCCCATCGGTAAGGTGAAATGTGGAAAGCAGCACTTCTTTGCAGCCTGCATCTACTTCAGCTTTCATTGTTTCTCTCTTCCTCTCTCTCAATCTCTCTATCTATCTATCTATCTATCTATCTATCTATCTATCTATCTATCTATCTATCTATTCATCTAGCTATCTATCAATCAATCCATATATCTATCTATCTATCTATCTACCTATCTATCTATCCATCTCTTTCTCTGTCCATCTGCCTGGACTATCAGTCCACCCTCTACCATTTATTTTCACTGGTGCTGACAGGATGGTGAAAAGACTTTCATTGCCCTCTTCATAGCATGGTTGGGATTACAAGAATCAGATTTGTCTAAAAAATCAACTTCATATGAGCCCCACATCAACACCATCATCACTTCCACATTATCATATCTGTCATTTTCGATATTCTGTTTACTTTAACATCAGCGGCAAAACATGCATGGCAAGAAATGTTCTCATCATCACATGTTAGCATGACTCACTTAAAACATGTTTATACACAAAACATTTCCTGAGACTGCAGCCCTTTAAAGGTAATGTGTTTTCAAATACATGTATGATATTCTGTTAGCAAAAAAAAAAATAACAAATAAAATAAAAAATTATGTCTCTGAGCTGGTCAAGTCCAATTAGCCTGTAACCTTTACACTGCATGGATATGAGATGATGTCACAAGCAAGTACCGGTATACAGAGTTGGTCCAGGTCATGTGATTGACACTGACTGAAATTGATCTCCTTGTAAACATAACAAACACCTTACAGGGTGCTAAAAATAAAAGCACTCGAATGCTTTCGCAGGGCAACTAAAACTCCTTATCAGGCAAATGAAATGACTAATGATGAGAAAAACAATGTTTTAAAAGCATAAGACCCTACTGGCCTTGCCAGAATACCAATTCAGGGAAGTGGAAGAAACATATTTATAATATCCTGCCTTGTATGGGGAATAAGGGTAAGGATGTCACTTAAACATGATTTCTCTAGACATCACCATAAATGATAAGTTAAAGGCAGGGAGTGAAACCAACATTTTACTTGGGATGGAAATATCAAGTGGACTGAAATTAATTGGTTCTTCTCAAATGACAAAATGCTACCTCTTCAGACAAAACATTTCCATTATCATTCCTTTTACAATTATAGAAGTAAACTTTACTGCTCATTTCGATCAAATCAAAAGAATATAAAGCTTTCAGTTGAAAAGAGCATTTAAGAAGTTTTGCCACATCCTGCTGTCAGATTGACTTTAAACTAAAATAACCTGAAGCCTGGCACATGTTCATTTGCTTTCAATCACTTACTGATGAGATCCTTTCAGTTAGGAGTATATGGCCTCTTCACATTACCTCATTTCATCTTATTGTAGCTGTCAGTTTATCATAATGCAGATTCTTTCCCTAGCATGTAATTCTCTTTTTGTTCCATTTCTTTTTGTGGTTTCTCTTAAGCTTACTATTTAATTAGATTATGATACAATGTCTCACATGATTCAAGGAATTAAAAATCTGGCTAATGCAGAGCACAGAGTTTCACCTACTGATATTGGACTTACAATTTCATTTATGGCTTCTTAAATTGGTGTTCATAATTTCAATGTAAAAGTAAGTTTCTTGGTCACACTGGTTTGTTACACTAGCAATTTCTGCACTCATTAACCAACTGGAACCGCATCACGACCAGAGGGGCACTGAGGCAAAGAGTTGAAACAACAGCTGAAATCTTGTTCAGTAAAGTCAACTTTTATAAGGAGTGAAATTTCCCTCTAAAGCACACATCCTGTGATCAATAATAATGTCTGCAACTTTAAACATACACACAGATTCTATGGAATAATTGGATAATGTACCATATAATCTAATCTGGAACTGTTCATAGCCAACCAGTATGTAGCCGATGCACTGGCCTACATGATGAACATTACACTTCAGTCTCTTCAGGGACTACCAGACTGAAAACCATTACAGGCTATTATCACTGACATGGATTCATCTTATAGCTATCTCCTTACTAACCAAAACAGGAAATGTTTGCTCAACAAGATGATACTGATTGAAAGTCGCTCATTTTGGAGCCTTGAGGAGGATGCAACTTTATTACTAAACTTTTTGTACTCAGAAAACCTGCTTTTTGCCCTTTCCTTTATTTGAGGATATCCCTCCTTTTTCTTCTCTTTTGGTAGTTATTTGAGGCGTGTCCTTGACAGGAGCCTGGGCCCCCTGGTATGGCAAGGGTGAAATCTCGCTGGGGTCGTGTCTCAAGGAAAAGGTCAAGTCGAAAAACAGCTCAAATTATGATCAGCCTGGGGTGCCATCACAGCTGGTTTGCTGTACCCTACATTTCTCTCCTCAACTTCTTCACTTGGAAAGGGAAGGGGTGGGAGAAGGGTAAAGACACGCCAGACCAAGAGTGGGGGTAGAGAGGAATGTAAACTTCAGAAGGGATAACGTTATCACATAATCATCAGACTTCTCTGTCTAGACTCTCACACTGGCAGCACATACTTTATATGGATGTTGATTCAAGAAAGATGTTGAAAAGGGCAAAGTGTTCAATAATCATATCCTTTCCTCTCCTGGAAAATGCCTGTCACTCCCTCTGTTCTTCTGCCTGCAGGCCATGCCCATTGTTACAAGACCAGATTTTACCCCCTCTCTGTTTCACTGTCTTCACCTTTAAAAACTGCGAGTGAGTTCATGGCAGTAGCATAGCATCCAGGTAATGTTCTCCCCTGAGGTATGAACTTTGTAACATGTTGTGCTCATCTGGTTAGAGATGGCTGACTCTGCATGGCTTAAAGGTATATTGCAATAATGCAGTAAGCAGCATTATTCTAAGTGTATCAACCTCGAGGAGATTTTGTACAATAACAAAGAGCAGTTGATTAATTTCCTGGCATTTCTGTTTAATTATAATTTCGTGGCCATGTCTTGGTACTTCATGACAAATTTATTGGAAAATTGTATAAATACAAATATAGCTCTGCTTATGATATAATGACGATACCCAGGAATACCAACATTTGCATCCATATCAACCAATGATTAGGTACCAAACTTTGGCAGGACATACTCTGTAAACCTTTAGGATTATTATTAGATGTACAAGTGTACATATCATTTCTGCTTTCTCTGAATGGCCAATCTCTATCCATGCAGGCAAGGAGTTGATTTAGTAGACAATGTAAAAACAAGGAACACTCTATTCAATCAGAAAGGAGTCACTGTTTAGCCTTTTTTCTGAGAGTACAATCCTTTTGAGAAGAAAAGAAAATGCAAAAACTTGAACCAATTAAAGGAGGGTGTGCACAAGTTCACATCAACTTACCATTCCGACAAACCCTTAACCTATGTATCTTTGCCCCTCCCCTCTGAGACATGCCATACCCACCCCATCCCCCTACCCCCCCCCCCCACACACACACACACACCAGGAGGTTAAAATGCCCCCTGACTCTAGAACAAAAGGGGAGGTCACCATGAAGAATTTGTGCTTTCAGGGAATGAGATATCCATTATCCCGCCCCCTGCCATGTCTTGGGGGCCCATTCCGACCCAGAAGCAGCAAGTATTCAGAGACACTACGAAAACTGAATGATAATGCACAGGGTCATATGTTAACAGATTTCTTCTTTCTGCCCTCAACATTTTTCCCCCCTCTTCTGAAACTCACGCTCTGTGGATTCAGCAGATGAGAGTCAGCAAAACTTGTAGAGAAAATGCCAGGGAGGGAAGAGAAAAGGAAGTCCAAGAGCTAAATCAGTCATTCTCATACCCTATCTTGTGAAATACACATTGGCAGTACTAGCATTCAAGTCCTGCTAAGTTTAGCAGAGCTCTAGTATTAGAGCTCTAGTATAGTTCTGTGATAATTTTTTTTTTCTCACATCTTGTATTGATGGTGAAGTCTTGTCTCTCTCTGAATGTGCCTACCACTTTGTAAACAGTCTGCGTTTTGAAATAATATCAACTTGCATAGTATTATGTGACTGGAGGCTCTTTGTATATTGTCACTGTAACTGAGTGTGGGTTGGGTTTCTTTAACAAAATTTAAGTTTCACTTGAGTTTAATATAGATTTTTCTGTCTGAACTAAACCAAATATATACTTTTGAAATTTATTAGTACGGAACACCATATTTGTAGTATTCCATGATAAATTTGTCAACAAACTAAAGTTCTACAATCAAACTGGTAACAGCAAAATAACAAAGATAGAGGCTCTTACTAAAGACTTGTTATTACACTTTGATAAGAAAGTACTTCTGTGTTACCGATGGCTTGTACAAATAGGCTACATTATGGTTACAGGAGTACCTACGGCACAATAGCATTTTGACTTTACAAATTAGTGTCTACTTGTGCTATTCAAGTCCACTTGGCAAGCTTTATGACTACTATAAATGCAACCCTTGATAGAGAAATGGTTACCAAAAGGACCTCACTCAGTTGTTGACACTGATCTTGCCTCTCCTGAATAGAATTGATAAATTTTATATCATAAACCGATTGCATTTTCTCCACATTTGTAAGTGTCACCTCATAGTAGGATAAACAGGGGCAGATATGTGCCATAGGATGCAGATCATCATATTCAACATTTCCTCTTACTTGAAAAGGGAGGCACACAGATTATTTTTTTCTATATCCCCCAAAAGAATAGTAATGGAGGTTTGTGATTTGCATGTTAGGTCAAGGTTAAAAACTCACAGCATGTCGTCCCTGCCCTCTTCCTGCTCTCTCAAGCCAACTGACTGTTCACATTTCTCTGATATGTGGCACAGGTGATATACAGACACTTGCTTGTCTTGCCTGCTTACCACGATCAAGGCAGCAGTCTGAATATGTACAATAGATTTTCAGGACAACTCCTCTGTCATAACATCATGAAGACCTACAAAACACTTCTTCAGCTTAGGATAGAGCACAAGGACCCTTAACCCCTAACATGCTTGGTAAAAATAGCTTGTCCTCATGTCCCCCCTTCATCTTGTTTTTACCCAGATCAGTGCTGAAATCAAATGGCTAATGTCACTGTGCACTGCAGTTAGAAAACAGGATTGAAACAAAATTCTATCCCCCTTCTTCTCTTACAAATGTGTTCTGCTCTGGTGGGTTTGAAGGATCTCTGGCCGAGAAATAAACCTCTCCCTCTCTTCTGGGTATTGCATTTCCCCCGCAGAGAGCGACGGGGAGCTGTCATTCGATAAGTTCTTGACGTATGAACAAAGAAATATGACCCACTTTGGGGAATAAAGATCCCCACCTCACTGCATGACAGATCACGGAAGGAGCCGCGTGATACGGATAGGGGCGGCTCAATCGCGCAAACACAAATCACATCTTCAACACAGCAAAACAAATCCAAAAATCTGTATTCTTGTTAAAGTATAGAGTGATATACTGTAAAGTGCCCAAAAAATCGAAGTACTCACTTGTAGCTTGCTCAGCTTTTAATGTCTGCTCTTCTGATGACCCCGGCTGCGCCATTTTTCGACCAAAATCGGGGCCGAAATCTGCTGAGTAGGGGGCAGCTCGCGACGCCTGTCACCTGTCCTTGGTTTATGAGCCCGAGACTAGACGAGCACGGCACGGGCGACTGTCGGGGGAGAGGTCCGCTCGGCTTCTGCAGTACAGGAATGAATGGAGCAAACTCGGTGTTTTTAACGTGGGTAGTTCCGGGTGTGCTAAATATTGTATGCCGTCACTTCGAGCAAACGCATGTCGGCCGCGTCAGGAGTGTGCTAAACGTATGAATGATAATGCCTATCATACCAGGGTACAGTGCGTGCAACCTGTTCCTGTATAAAAGTGGCTGCATGCACCATGACGACGAGTAGGAGGAGGGGAAAGTAGAAAATGGAGAAGCATATCGCGTCCTTACATCCTTCGATAACCTATATTTCATCAGAACTAGCCAATCAGAATTGAGTTGGTGGGTCAACATCTGCATGAAGTAAAGCTTAGGAATACAGGATTGTTTCCAGTTGTCAGCATGAATTTTGAAACTAAATATTTGTATAATATACACTGGTTATTAAAAAAAAATGTGAAAGTTAAGAACACTCATAAACGCAGACTCACTCTCACCAGAGACCCATACCCACCCAGAAACACACACACACAAATAAAAAAAAAAAAAAAAAAAAAAAACAGTTGTGAGCATGATGATGTTGAAGCTGCCTTGTATGGTTTGAATATCCATTATGTTGTTTGTTTGTTTATTTGTTGATTTGTTTGGTAAGTACGTGGAGCCACGAGCAAATCAAATCTTAGCTTTTCTTCCTTCATTTCTTCTTTTCTTCCCTTGTTTCTTTTTGTTTTTGGTTTCACTGGGACATTTATTTCATTTCATTTCATTTATTCTCCATGTCCAGAATAATACAAACTTATTACAAAGTGAAAATAATAATTTGTACAAGCAGGTGAAAATGCATATTGGAGTTAACATGATAAAGTAAGAGTGCAAAATACGCACATGAAATCAAACATTATGAAAACATGTACGTATACATACTTGCACATATATCCCTTATATACATACCAAAAATAATATACAACTGATATTTTGACATTCGTGAAGTTACTCCAAATTGAAATATTTGGCCTAAATTGCAAGGAATATGAAGGGAACTTGAAAAAAAAAACACAACTTGTACAATTTCCAAGTTACCTCAGCAAAAAGAAAGAAAAATATTTGGACTGTTTTCATTTTTGGTTAAAATTGTGGAATAAAAAGTATTTGCATACGTATATTAATATATGCTTCTCTGAGTAAAAGAATGGGCGCTCTGATTCAGAAGAGAGAGGAGAAATAGAGGTTCAAACTACTCAAAGCAATATGAAGATTTATCACTCTATGTCACAAACACAAATTGATCAAACTCTAATAAAACAAAAATCGAATAAATTAGATTATTTTAAAAAGAACGCCACATGGGAATTGTAGTGCCACAAACACACACACACAAATGCCTGACTATATGACACAACGATTCTTTACACTACAAAAATACTGTTTCATGTAATGTTCTAAAACCACTGTTCTCCTTTTTCGTAAAAGAAACTTTGATAAACACTGTTTACTTTCCTATGTCTATTCAATTCAATTCAATTCAACTTTATTTTTCATTTCCATTAAATAGACAGGGAAAATTATATACATTGCATTAACAGAACATATTTGTAATGATTTCAAAAACGTAAATGAACAAAATACGTGTGATCATGAGTAACAACATAATTGCATTTAATTTTTTTTTTTTTGATAAGGTATACACCCCCATAGTACAATGATGAGAATGGAAATGGAGGGTCCCACTGAAAAGCAAAGCCTGTACGGTATGTGACCCTCAACAACTCTGTCTATGTCTACGATTCCTTTGGTTCGAGTATACATTCGTTATAATGCCGAGTTGTTGATGCCGCGGGTCCCTAACCATGCTACAGATATCGTCTTTTCGTCCTAAGTATGACTCCTAATCCGGAATGAGAATGATGCTATGTGTTGTTAATTATTTTTCTTAAGAATTAACTTTAATTCATTCATTAATTCATTAATTCCATACACTTCATGTTCACGGGAAAACGAATATTAATGATATTCTCATCAACCTCTTATTTTGAACTATAGAATCTGAATAGATATCTTAACCGCAAGTACCATCTACTGTACAATGAGCCAACGTGTAGAATATTGTCAATATTCTTTTCCTCAACTAGATACATTAAATTAAGTAACACACATTTTTATCATTATCCTAGCAACAAAATATCATAAATATGGAAACAGCCAATCTATAACAAAACAAATTAATTTTCTCTGACATGCTTCTGCGTATAAAGATGGAGATTTATTTCCTACCAATATCACGTCATATTTTCACATTGGCTTACATCGAAAATTATCGGATAGTAAATTATTTCATGCTTTGAATGCATTTGTCTCATTTCTATAACTATGGTGATGTATGAATATCACGATGCGGAAAACAGAGACATATCATTCTCACGAAATACTTACAAACACACCTACAGACAAACAATATTGTGCACATGACTTAACATTCACACACATGGCGTTCACACTATATTATCTATCATACTTACATAAGTTTAAGCAATCGATATTGTAAAATAAAGTAAGCTATTTCCGAACAATAATGTTTTAATCATTCTGGTTCTTTGGTTGATTTTCAGTTTGGATTTCGACGTAAACATAATAATATTACCCATGCTTTACTTGCATTTATAGAAAAGGTAACAACCTCAGCATTTTTTTTTCACATATGACTGGTATATTTCTTGAATTCTCCAAGGCCTATGACACAAATAATCACGAAATATTGCTCTATAAGTTACAGCATTACGTCTTCCGCGGAAAGGACTTTGAGTGATTCAGGAGTTACCTAAGTAGAGAACAGGCAATAGTTTGTCTCTATATCGATAATAGTGTATATCTGCGATGCGTGATCTTCATTGTGGTGTACCGCAAGGTAGTTTATTAGCCCCCTTTATCTATTATTATATTAATGATATTCATAGATTTTCTGCTACGCTCTCTTTTATTTTATTTGCCGATGACTCCGCATTCTTGCTTATTTCCTCAGAGAACCCGAAATTCTTTTACAAATTATCAACAAAGAGTTAAAACATGTTACACAATGGATGCGGGCAAATGAATTATTTCCAATTTGCCAAAGACTATTATAGTTCACGCTTTTTAGTAATTCACTTGAAACGCTGCCAGGCAATGTTATGCTTGATGGCACTCCCCTAGAAATGTATTCATCGATTAAATTTCTTGGTGTTTATGTTGACTGTAAGTTGTCCTGGAATTGTTCATTTTCATGATTGTTGTAAAATTATATTCCGGAATATTGGTATTATCAATAAATTAAAGCATTTCTTCCCCACCCATACTTTACTCAATTTATATTAGAGTCTTCTATCTGAACTATGGTATACTAATATGCTTGGGGAAACACCCTCAATATCTGATTGAAAAATTGTATTTGTTACCAACAAAAGGGGGCTTTGAGAATTCGTTGTGTCTACACCGACGAATTGTTTTTGAATAGTAACATTTTGAAGGTTAAAGATTTATATTTATATCGATTAGGACAATTTATGTTTAATTTAAGAAAGAAAAATGAGTTGCCTAAAGTACCATCCTCACCCAGAATACTTCTGTTTACACAGGACCAAGCTTTTGAAACCAACTAAGTGATGATTTAAAAGATGCACCAAGTCTTGCTTTATTAAAGAGAAAATTAAAATCTATTCTGGTTGG